>NW_014010666.1:0-5614 GCF_000611645.1 Monoraphidium neglectum
ACCCCACCCCCTTCCCCCACAGCTCCTGGGCGCCGTCGTGTGCGCCGTGCCGCCCGCGGCCCTGGCGTCCAGCGGCGTGGAGGGGGCTCTGGGGGAGGTCGTGGCGAGCTGGGGCAGCGACGGCGGGGGCGACAGGTGCGGCGGGCGGAGCGGACAAACTGGGCTTGCCCTTGCAAACCCAGGATAATCAAGCGGGAGGGTGTTTGATCCCGGAGCGCGGGTTCGATTTATTTGACGGCGGTGATTGGCTTTCCAGCCTGGGCCTGAATTTGGCAGGGGTTTGGTTGGGGATTTCAGTCCATGCAGGGTGATTGATGGGTGCCGTTTTTACATCGTAAGCAGGGCGCGTGCGGGTGCGGTGTGTGGTGTGCGGCGTGGATTTGGCAGATGCGGCGCCGCGGTTTCGACCCCAGCAGAGCTCGGCGGTGTGTGTTCCCGCTGAGACAGAGTCGACTGCGAGGACAGTGGAGCCCTCGCCGCTGAGCTTTCCGGGCCTCCTTCCGGCTGCTGCCCTTGAGTGCCTGTCCGGCAGCAGCCAGAGCGGGTCCTGCTTTGCGCTCAGGTTGTGACGCTGCCGGGTGCCCGAGCGGTCGCTGCCAAAGGGCCGTGCTAGCGGCTCAAGGCATGAGCCGCCGCACCTGTTGCGCAAGAGGGCGCTGCAAGACCGAATAGGCGGACCCAAGGTCAACAGCCGGGGAGCGACGGGCCGCGCTCTTGCCTAGCACGCGCCCGCAGTGTCACGACAAAGCGCCCTGCGCGGCCGTGCAAACCCACATTGAGAGGGGCGTTCTGCTGAGAAGAGTCCGTCTGCTGCAGCCAGGCATCCCCCTGCCTCCCGCCCACCTGGCAGGACAAAGCCTCCGCAAACCCTGAGTTTCTGCCCAACGGTCCCACAGCCTTACCCGCTCCCACTCTTCCCTCGAATCCCCCAACCCCTCAACCCATCCTAACCACCACCGCTCCCAACACCTCTAAGCACCCTCAAAAACCATCGGCGCCTCCCCTGCCCCCCCAAATGCCCTTTCTCCGCCTTGATAATCCCCCTCCCAGGACCTGTCCGGCTGCCGTGCGCTACAGCAGGCAGCTCGCAGCGCTGCTCTCCGCCGCCGTCGACGCCGCGCGCGCCGCCGCCGACTTTTCATCATCCGCGGCCGCCCGCGCAGCCGCAGCCGCGCCCGCGTCTCTGCAGCGTCGGCCCGTTTTTGGGCTCGGCGGCGGCGCGGGCGTGGGTACGGCGGCGGCCGCGCGGGCGGAGGAGGCGGGCGGCTGCTGTCTGCTGCTGCTGGAGTTGCTGCTGCAAGAATTTTTGAAGCTGGGCCGCGGCATGCTGGCGGCATCTCAGGGCGGCAGCGGGGGCGCCCCCACATCCGAGAGCAGGCGGCCCAGCAGCGGCGGCGGCGGCGGCGGCGGCGGCGTGGGCCACGCGTTTGGGCATCTGATAGAGGCGCGGCTGGCTTTGCTGGCGGCGTCGGCGTGGCGGCGCGAGCGGGCGGAGTTTGAGCGCCGCGCCGCGGTGGCGGCGACGCTTTCGGGGGCCGCGGCGGGCACGTCTAGCCTTGGTGGTGAAACTCAGGGGGTGGGCAGACAGGACGCATACCCTCATACGCTGGGCGGCCAGGCGCCGCAGCAGCAGCCCGGCGTGGCGGCCGGGGCGGCGCCCGCGGCCGGGGGCAGCGGCGACGGCGGGGGCGGCGGCGCAGGAGGGGAACCGGAGGGGGGCGGCGGCGGCGGTCAGCAAGGGCTTGGGTGGCGGCTGCTGGGCTTCTGCTGGGAGCACCTTTTTGAAAGGCCTGTCCAGGTGGGGTGCCCAGCCTTATGGCAGTGACATGGTATTCGTTTGAAGGGGAGCTAGTGGGATGGTCTTTGGGGTTTGAGAGGTTCGAGTGATGTGATGTGATTCGAGACGAGATGAGCCATGAACGGTGCCGCCGCGGAGAGCGCCGCCGGACCTGACGTGGTGGTCCGCATGGCGGATAAATGCACGTCACGTCCGGCGGTGCCACGTGTTGCTGGGAGGTTGGGCGCAAGAACGGCCGCCTTGGCCTGCGTGCCGCCTTGTTGCCGGCCGGGTGTGCCGGCCTGTTGTGCCGGGCTTGTTCAGCGGGCAAGCGGCGCTCAGAGGTGTGTGCGCGCGCGCGTGTGTTGAGAATGCTATCACTGACCGGCCTAGACTTGCAGCAGACCCATCTAGGTCCCTAGTCGGCACATCACGGGTTGCTGGAACCCCCCGGCGTGCCGCAACGGGCCCGACTCACTCAGTACAGGCACGCATACCAGCTTGCAAAAGGTGACATGCGTACATGCATCCACTCCCACCTGCTGTGAACCCTCACCCAACGCCCCGGCCACCCAACCTTCTCCCCAGCACCTGTGGCCCCTCTCCCGGTCCCACCCCGTCACAACACTCACTCTTTTCGACACTTTTTCTCACCCCCTCAAGCCTCTCCCCCGCCCCGCCCTCCATGCATAATCCTGTGGGATTCCCTCCATTGGCAGGAGGAGGTCAGGGCCGCGCTGCTTGGCGCCCTGGCTGCGCCGCTGCTGGAGCTGGCGCCGCCCCCGCAGCGCGCCGCCTGGTTCGCCGCGCGCCTGCCGTCGCTCGCGCGCCTAGCCAAGGCAGGGGCGCAGGAGGGCGCCGCGGTGGCGGCGGCGGCGGAGCGGGGCGCGCTCTGCACCAAGTGGGCGGCCTACAGGTGCGATGATGCTGGTGCATTCAGGGTCAAACGTGTCACTTTTGACTTTTGGGGATTTTTTGGTGTCTTTCGAGGGCATGTCATGTTTGCATCGGGCGGCTGGCACTGGCGTCAAACTGTGAAATGGCAAATTATTGATGCCCGAGGCTTGGGAGGTTCGTCGCGAGGACGGCTGTTTTAGCAACGACGGCGGGCGGCACCACGATTGGAGCCTGGGTGGCTGGGCTTGGTTAGTCAGGTCGCCCAACCATCAGCCGCCCGGCTCCAACGCGGCGCGGAACCCCAAAACAGCCCCATCGCGGCTGCCGCGACGTCCAACGCCCTGTCCCCCAAGCGCCCTGGTCCCTGCACCCATACTCGCAGCTCTGTACGGCAATCACTGTCCCCACCTGCGATGCCCCGGCCAGATTTCGCACAAAAACCCTTCCTCGGCAATGTGCTCCCCCTCCCGACTAATGCTTTGAAACCACACGCCATAAACGGCCCGCCTGCACGATGGTTGTTTTCAACCCAGCCCCGACCTCAGATCACTTCGCCCTTTTTATACCCCAGCTAAACCAAAGTTTTGATCCCCTCATTCCGCCTTGTGAACTTCCATCACCATCACCACCACCCCATTCTGCAACCCCCCCGCCCCTCAAACTCCCCGTCAGGCTGCTGGAGGTAATGTACCGAACCCTGTCCCGCCAGGAGCTCAACGCCGCCCTGGAGGCAGCTGCCGGGCAGCTGCCCAGGAAGAACGCGGACGTCATGGCGCAGGCCACGCGGGACGCGAGGGGGCTGGCGGCGCAGAACGCCGTCTGCGAGGTGCGGAATCGCCGCGTGCTTATGACAGCGTGCACCACGTATATATGTTGTGTTTTTTGGGACCAGCTGATGTGGTCGGGTGTGTGCCTTGAGCATTTTGGTTGGTGGGGCCGAGCGGATCAGGGATGCAAGCGGGGCTGACAGCCGCAGGCGTGCGTGTAAAAGTCGAAGCACCCGCACACGCTCACCTGCGCGCCTGCTGACGCGGGCGGGGGATTCACAATCCTGCGCTATGACTTGCGTTGGTGAGGGCGTCCAGCACTTTTTATCTCTCAGCATCAAGGAGCGTTGCACTTCCGCTCTGCCTCGCCGTGGGCCCTCTCAGGCCTGCAGCCCCCTGTACACTCGTCATCACCTGGCATACTGCTCTGCACTCATACAACGCACCCCGCTCCCACATGCATGTGGGCCTTGACAAGCACGCACACATGCACGCATCCCCATGCGCTCGCAACCCCGCCCCCTCTCCCAGGCCGCCGCACGCCGTGTGCGCTGCGCCGCGTTCAGCTGCGTGGCCACCCTGGTGCGCTGCACCCAGGCCACACCTAAATTCTACGCAGTGGCAATAGACTCGAAGGACGACAGGTGGGTCTCCCACCCTATCCTGAATTGGGTTTGGGACTAACTCCCCTGACGTCAGCATTAGAGTGGCCCACGGGCCGCAGGACTGACTCAAGCCTGCCCATTTGTCCCTGCTGTTACGGCCCAGGCGACACTCCCTGCACACATGGCTTCTCTGCCCGACGCTGCCGTGCTGACGTCATCAACTCACCCACATGCACACACGCCTGCACATGCACAAACATGCGCCCACTATCGCCCGTGCACACTCATGTCCACACGTATATCCTCCATCCACACTCACAAGCCCCCCCCCCACACACACACGACACACGTGTGCCCCTCAACCAGGTCTCCTGCCAGGCTCTGGGCCGGGCTGGTCGACCCCGCCCTGCCCACAGACTTTGACGTGGCGCCAGCCTATGCGGGGGAGGCCGCCAGGGGCGCCGCCAGGGCGCGGCTGGAGCGGGCCCGCGCGGCGCTGCAGGTGCGGCGCCCAGGCGGGGCTGGGCCGGGGACCGGGTGGGTTACCGCCGTCAATTTGAGGGGAAAGTGGGGGGTCTGCCCTGCTGCGTCGCGCGGCACCGCACGGCACGGCACAGCACGCTGCCGTCCCGAGCACTTCCATCCAAAGATTCTTTTGGGCACATCTCACCGCCATTAGATAACCAAAAAGCTGTGTTCGCAACGTCCATCTCATCATGCTTGGTTGCTGGCCCCGACTTTTCATTGCATCCCCCCACCATCTCCCAGCCCTGACCCAACCCCAACCACCCACTTCCGCACACCCAGGAGGTGCACCAAGCGGCCCGCATGCGCCGCGCCTCAGCGGCTGCTGCTAGCAGCCAGTCCCAGGGCCTCTGGTCCAGCCAGCGCCTGGCCAGCCTCGCAGGGCCGTCCTCTTCGCTTGGCATGCCCTCCCCCTCACTCGGGCCGCCCTCGCCCGGCGAGGGCGGGGGCGGGGCCGGGAGCCTGCTGGGCGGAGGGGGGTCCGCTTCGCTGTCGTTTGGGGCGCCGACACCAGCGCCGGCGGGGGGCGGAGGGGGCGCCGAGGCGGGCGGCGCTGGAGAGCCATCGGGTGTGTGCTCTGCGATCACGTGTGCCGTCGAGAAGCAGCGCGGGGCGACTATTTGGCTGCTGTGGGGTGGGCGGGCTGAATGAGGGAGCTTTTCAGCGGACAGCCACAGTCGGATGCAATGAGTTGGGTCTCGCACCTGCCAGCGAGGCCACTGCCGCGAGCCGCTCTCTTCGGCTTCCACGTCAGGCCAAGGGCTGGCATCATCCTTCTTTCCACCAGGCTTGCCGCCCCCGCAGCGGGCCCACGCTCACCCCCTCCCCGCCCACATCTGCAGGCGCCGCCGGGGCTTCCCAGACGCCGGCCTCGCCGCCCCTGGGTGCCGCCGCCGCCTCCGCCGCCGCGCCAGACGGCGGGCCCCCTGTCGCGCTTTCCGAGGATCAGGAGCAGGAGGAGGCCCTGGCGGTTGCGTTCCTCGGACGCGCGACGGCGGGCGGCTACGGCCGCGCGGCGCCCACCTCCTCGGACCAAACCCCTG
>NW_014010666.1:5785-7803 GCF_000611645.1 Monoraphidium neglectum
CCGCGCGGCGCCCACCTCCTCGGACCAAACCCCTGCATCCGCCGCCCCCGCTCCCACCGGCGCCGCCGGCGCCGCCGCCGGCACGGGCGGGGGCCCGGCGGAGGGGTTCTTTCCTGGGGGCTTGACCGTAATCGAGGATGGCTATGACACCCACCCCTGCATGGAGCCGCTGGTTCAGCTGCTGGAGCGGGCGGCGGCGCTGACTGGGCCGCTGCGGGAGGGAGGGGAGGTGAGGACTTTTGGGGGTGGGGCTGGGGGGTGGCGTGTCGTGTTGTGCGGCGGTCAGCAGGGGTTTTTGGGTTGAGTGTTCGGATCCATCCATTGGGGGGATTTCGTTGTGCAAAACAGTTTGAGGGGGCCTGCTCTTGGGCCTACCAAGGGGCTTCTATGGCCGCATAGTGCTGCCACGCAAGAACTCTTTTGTATCAGAGCAGCGCTGGTGCGGGGAGCGGCTGCCGCACGCGGGGCTGCGTGCGTCTGTTGCTGACCGGGCGGCTGAGCAGGGTGCGTCCAAAACAGGCGAAGGAACCGGGCGTGGCGTCTGGGCATCAGAGATTGGACATTGAAACAATCCAAATCCTAGTTAGGCACCAGGGTTTCGGATGTGTCAGTGTCCCGCCGTCGCCCGCTCCTGGAGCCATCCAGACTTGGGGGCTTCCAAGGCGCGCGCGCGGCTGCGCGTCACAAAGAATTGGCTGGGGTAGGGTGCGGGGAAGCGGATGCCGGCTGATTTTTGAGTGTATGCCTGGCGCCTTGGCTGTCGCACGGCCCGTGCGAAGATCAAGGCGGTCAAAGCGGGCTGGCGGCCTGCCCCGGCTGCCAGCCTCAGCCTGGCCGCGTGCTGGCCAAACGAGGCCGCGGCCGGCGGCGCGCTGCCCGCTCGGGTGGCGTGGGTACAGCACGACCTCCTGCTGCGCTACCTGTACCACCCCGCAGCCGGCACGCCCTGAGCAGGGCGCCCTGAGGGCGTGTGTCCTTCGAAGTGGGGCCTTGACTTTTGGGGGTGCGCGTGTGCCACGCCTCGCCACCGATCGGTTGGTGGACCGACCCCCGACCTGGACTGGCCAGGAACAGCCTCATGGATAGGATAAGATAGGATAGGGTGGGGTAGGATCCTACCCCCGAGACTGTTCCCGCGGCCGCTCGCTTCTGCAGCCATCTAGGCCATGGGGTTGGGACTTTGGATCAAGGAAGGTAGTGTCGGTTATTGCAGATGCAAGCATGTCGGTGCTTGCAGAGCAAGCATCATTCATGATGCATAGCGGCTGTCTGCCCCCGGCGCCCACGCGCATGCCTGGAGTTTGGGCGCAGCAGGCACGCCGTCGAGCGGCGCGCCGGCCTGGTTAGGCGGGCGCATCCCGCGCCCCGCGCCCTTCCTGCCCTTTGGGTGATCTGGGCGGCTGTCCACCCTCTGCGCCCACGCGCCTGCCTGGATCATGCGGAGCGCAGGCGCGCGTGTGCAGCCCTTGAGCGGACGTTGCAGGTTTATATGTCTATTACGCGCCAGGCGCTCTTTTGAATTGCATTAGGTATGAGCTCGGTGGGCTGGATTTTGGGGGTGGGTGAGCTGTAATGGTGGGGGCTATATCCTATATGTGTGTATGTGTCCCGGGGTGTGTGAGTGCGTGTGTGTGTGCATAAAAGTGTGTGCATGTGTGCGTGTGTGTGCGTGTGCAGAGGATGCTTGCATGGCTACGGGGCCGTCCCCGGGCCGCCGACGTTTTTCGGCGCAGCCTTTACTGCCGCTGCCGTGTTGCTGGGGCCACCCTCAGTGGACTGACTTCCCCAGCGGGCAACACTTGAGAGCGGCCCCCAGTCCCTCGCGGCGCGCGGTCTGCTGCCTCACGGCCGCCCTGAACCCACCAACAAAAAGCGCGTTTGGCTGTTCCTCAACCAAGCCGACCCCTTCAGGCGCGCCATGGTCCTGGGTCCCCGCCCCCACATCCGCATGCGCATGCGCCACTTCCATACACCCACGCTCTTGCCGCCTCTGAGATCTCATACAACTTCCCTCACCC
>NW_014010665.1:0-2118 GCF_000611645.1 Monoraphidium neglectum
GTGTGAGAGGCAGCTTGCATGCTGCGGCAAGGCTGCTCGGGCCTAGCCCATGGCTTCCGCTCTACGTGCCCTAGATTATTCTTGAGAGGAAGCTGCCGCGCAGCTGCGCTGCAGCCAGTCGTCTGCAGCGCAGCGGGCGTCGCGGGGAGTGCCAGGCGCACGCGCAAGCCGCAGCGGGCGCACGCCGACGCCCGCCCTCCGCTCCGCGCTCGCCCCCCTCTCGGTCGCCGCAGGCGTGCCGCGACCGCCTGCGGGAGGCGCTGGGGGCGCGGATAGACCAACACCTCGGGGAGTGCGGCTGGCCGCCGCCGATCGTTGGAGGAGGGCCGGGCGGCGGCGGCGGCGGCGGCAGCGGCGGCGGCGGCGGCGCGGGGCCGCCTGGAGTGGGGCTGGGCTCCGGCGCGCCGCTGGGCGACGGTCTGCTGTTTGCGAGGTGGGCAGGGCTGCTGGCACGCGGCTTGGCAGGGGCGGCAAGAGTTGCAGGTTTGCTGCAGCTGGGGAGCGGGAGGATTGCCATGGGTGGAGCGGGCGCACTGCGGCGGGACTCACGTGTCGCTTCAACAGAGCGTGGCAGCAGTGCGGCGCGAGGGGGGGCGCTCGTCCCGGGCGTGCCCAACAAACCGTTCCTGTCGGCGGCCCGAACGCGCCTGCACGCCACGCTTTCTCTTTGACACTCGGACCTCCACCACCCGGCCCCCGTGCCTGCGGCTGCCCGGTCGCGTCTCTATCGCCGGCAGCGCCGACCGCGCGGCGTCCGTGGCCGCGCTGCAGCGACTAATGCTCGCGCTGACGCGGCTGCAGAAGGTGGAGGACAGGGCGGCCTTCGAGGCGCTGGACCAGGTGACACCGGGTGACGCCGGGTGACGCCGGGTGACGCCGGGTGACACCTGGTGCCAGGCAGCTAGGGTGGCCGGTTCAGGGGTCCGCAATCCAAGCGGAGAGATCGGCACGGACACAAAGCGGCGTGTCGCACCTGTGGGTGTGAAATCATTATTGCTAATCAGTAGTGTGGCGGTGACGTCATCATCGCCCTCTGTATGCAGCCTACCCACCCCACCCTCCACCCCACAATCGCACCCACCCTGCACACTCCCTCCACACGCGCCCCCCCCCATCCCCAGTCCGGCCTGCCTCTGGCAGCGATGGCAGGGGACGCGGCGCCGCTGCTGTGGGCGGCGCAGCGGCTGGCCGCGCCGCTCGCCGACGGCCTGCGGCAGCTGTTTGCCAATGCGGCGCCGACGGGTGCGCGCTACGAGCACTCCCCAATCTCAGCGCCGCCGCCGCTGCTCCCCGCACCTGGCCTCAAGAACTGCCGAGCTGATCCATGCGCGCCGCCAACCCACCCCGCTGCCACCGCCATCACGACCCACCCCTCCCCTCCTCGTCCTGCCCGCCGCCGGCGCCCCCTCACCCCCAGGGCGCCTTGAGCGGCCGGACCTGTTTTTGGGGTGCGTGCTGCGGCTTGCGCAGGACCTGGGGCCCCGCCTGGACTTCTTGCAGGCAAGCCTTCATGTCTTGGGTGCCCTTTTCTTAAGTTGCCTTGCCCAACACTTTGGGGTTTTAAGTATTGGGCCCTGGGTTTGAGGTTGTCCAACAGTCTTCGTCCTTGAGGGTTAGGGCGGGGAGAAATCAGCTCGAGCATTTGAGCCGCGGAGCGGGGTGGGGCGTGCTCTCTTGCAGTTTGCGCTCTGCTGTCCGCCGCCCGCGTGGCTTCCCTCCCGAGACCTGATGGGCCCTTACAAATCGGACTGCTTGCACCCGTCTAGTCCAGCAGTCCAGGAACGCACGCACACATCAGCAACCAGGGGTCCCCCGACCAAAACATAAGTTGACTCGTACCTTCATGCCCCGATGTGTTTCATCCATATAATTTCGATGATAGATATAATATATATAGAGTAAGGTATGCATCAAATCGCACCCGCAGAGCGTCATGGAGGCGTCCGACTTCCACGGGCACTACCACATATCGGCCGAGTTTGCGCGCGCCCTGCGGGAAGCTGCCAAGCAGCTGCTGCGGGAGGAGAAGCTGCCGGCCCTCGCGGCGGCGGCGGACAGGGAGCTGTGGCTGACCTGGGTGGACAGCCTCATAGGTGGGTCCAAGTGGAAGGCGGGGGG
>NW_014010665.1:2952-5586 GCF_000611645.1 Monoraphidium neglectum
GGGGGGGGGGGGCACGAGGCTCGGGCGGCAGGGGGATAGCGGCCGGGCAGACGCGGGGCGGTGCTGGGGGCTGCGCGGCGCCCTTTCGGTGCGTCGGCGCTCAGTCTCTTGACATTGATCAACGGGCAAGCGGTTGCATCCTTGCAACCGGCGGCAGGGGCGTGCACCACGCCTGTTCATAGGCCATCTTGCTGATGCCTTGTGACATACAGTGGAACGTGATATTTGCACCCAAAATGGCTCTAAAGAGGGCGGTCGGCGCCTTAGCGCCCCCAACCCCTTGCCTCTTTAACAATTGGTGAACACACCCAGGCTTCGAGGTCAAGATGGCGGCGCCGCTGGGGATCAGCAGCCCCCTGGCCCAGCGCCGCGGGGACGTCCCGCTGCCCCTGCTGCGGCAAAGCACGCTCAGCGTGCTCGGGGAGCGCCCCGAGTGGATGGTGCGGCGCCTCAGCGCTTTCCTGTTGGGTTCATGTTGGTTGGGGCGGTGATCCCTCGCCCTTGCCGGCGCTGCGGTGTTGGTGGGCATGCGGTTGCAAACGCGTCGGGGTATCTGGGGCTTGGCTGCTGCATGCAAGTGCTTTGTTCCCTCAACGCCTCGGCCCCACCCAACAGGCTGCATCGCGGCACCACAGCAACAGCCCCCCTTAACGCGCCAACCGCGCCGCACACCACACACAATCCCGGTCAACCACGGTCAAACGCCCCATGACTCCGGCCACCCCCTGCCTCGCCCGCCGCCTCGTCATCGCCGCGCCTGCAGGATGCGTGGTTGTCTGCGGAGTCGGCCGCCGCCCACAAGGCGCTGCAGGGGCTGCTCTACAGCCCCACCTCCTGGGACCCCGCGCCCTCGCTGCGGGTGGGCGGGCCTGGGTCCTTGAACAATCAATGGGTTTCCCCCAGGGCGCAATTGCTTGCAAATGCTGGTCTTGTTTCTGGTGCTTGTCAGCGCAAACGCGCTGCTTGTGTGGGCTGCGACGCAGAGCCAACTACAGCGCTCCGCCAGCCGAGAGGGCACACGCACACAGGTGCACACACACAAACACTCTCTCTCCCACACACACACACACACACACACACACACACACACACACACACACAGCCCCACCTCGACGCCCCGTCCTGCCTCCGCCACCCCGCAGGCTGAGGACTGGCCGGCGTGGCGGTGCGAGTTCTACCCCCCTGTGGCCGCAGAGTCTGTGGTCGCCCTGCTGGCTGGCCAGCTCATGCCGCGCGTGCGCTACATCCCGCAGCCAGAGGTGCCCCACGCGCCCGCGCGCGCGCGCGTGTGCGCGCGGCGAAGCGGGGACGGCTGGGTGCACGGCCGCGGCGCGGAGAGGGCGGGCGCGGCGCGCTCGGAGCCTTGTCCTGCACAGGCTGCGCCTGCTAGAAAAAAAGCTGCTGAGTGATGCGAAGTCACTCGATTCTTGCCTTCTTGCTCGAGAAGATTCAAAACCATCACAAACACCCCCATTGTTGGATGCGCCACGCAACCGCCGTCCCGGCCTCAAACCCCGCCGTGACCGCCCACCGCCCGAAACCGCGCGGCACCCCCTTAAACCGCTCGAAAACAAGAAAACTTTCCACAACCGCCAATACCGCTCAAAACACAAAACAAACTTCGAACCGCCCACAATACCCGATCATAACCCCCAGGCGCAGGACCGCTACCTGCAGGGGCTCGTGTTGGACGTGCTGGGGGGCGCCCACGCAAGCGTGGTGCGGCCTGCTGCTGCGTGCGTGTTTACTGTGTGTGGGTGTGTTTGTGTTCGTGTGCTTTGAGTGTTTGCTTTGTGCGTGTGCATGTTTTTGCGCGCGTGTGTGTGTGTGTGTGAGAGAAAGAGAGAAAGAGAGAGTGCGTGTATGAGTTTGTGTGTATGTATGTGTGTGTGCGTGTGTGTGCGCATGTGCTGCGCAGCGGCTGCCGTCGCGCTTTCCCTTGCAGCGAGGCTATGCACGACGGGTGACACGTCACGCCGCAACGATGCTGCGGCCTGCCCTTGTGGCGCCGCGGTCGTTGCCCGGCCTGCTGCGCTGAGATGAGATTGGCGGCGCGCGACGCATTGTCTTGTCTTGTTGCCATTGCAGGTGCGCATGCTGCAGCAGGCTGACCTTTTCAAGGACGTTAGGAACTACGCGCTGTGGGTCAGCAGGGTGGGTGGATGGTTGCATGTGTGTGGCTGTGTGGGTGGTTGTGTGTGTGCGTGTGTGGCTGTGTGTGTGGCTGTGTGTGTATGTGTGTGGTGAGCGTGCGTGCGTGTGTGGCAGTGGGTGGGGGTGGGGTGTGGGGTGTGGAAGGGGTGTGGAAGGGGAGAGGGACGTTGCATGGGTGCCGGCTGGCTGTGTGCGGGTGCGGGTGCGGGTGGACAGGACGCTGGCGATGCTTGACATGCACACAATTGGGGTGGCAGACGGCGCTTTGGGGCTGCACAGGCAAGCAGCAGTTTGTCCTCCACAATTCTGCATGCGCGAGTGCGCTTGCGCAGGCACGCGCGCGCGCGCACACACACACACACACACACACACACACACACACACACCCGCACACTCTCCCTTTCTCTCTCGCACACGCACGCACACAAACACACACACTCACCCACCCACTCTCTCTCTCCCCCCCCCCCACACACACAT
>NW_014010665.1:6010-8887 GCF_000611645.1 Monoraphidium neglectum
CACGCACACAAACACACACACTCACCCACCCACTCTCTCTCTCCCCCCCCCCCACACACACATCTTCACCCGCATGCACAATCTTACCACGGACAGGTGTGCGTGTGCATCAGCTTCTGCCATTTCTTGGAACACCACATCGGAGAGTTGACTGGCACACTCACAGGCAAGAAACATGACTGCCAGACAAGCCATCCAACCGGGGCTGCCCCAGACCACCATCGGCCCGGCGGCAAGGGCGCAGGCAGCCCCTGTCCTGGCACCAGCGCAGCCGCCGCCCTGCACGCTCGCGCGTCTGCTCGGCGGGCCTGTCGCTACTTTGTATATATGTTTAGCCTATTTTTGTCATCAAAACATGTTATGAAGTTGCGACCTGAAAACCTATCCTCCTCAAATCCTGTTGATCTCCTAAGCCCTGGAAACCCCTCAAACCCCCCAAAACCCTGTTTTCAGAGCTACTGAAGAGCCGCACAGACCCAACAGAGCTCGCGGCCCTCGCAGCCACACCCCCATCCACCGCCGCCAGCGCCGCCGACGGCCCCGCCGCCGCCAACGGCGCCCCTGGGCCCCGGCCCGCCGGGGTTGCCGGCAGCCCCGCGGCGCTCCCGTTCACTCCCGGCGTCCCGCTGAGCGCGCAGCAGCAGCAGCAGCAGCAGCAGCAGCCGTCGGACCCATCGCGGCCAGGTACCGGTGCAGGCAGCAGCGGCCGCCCGGCCACGGGCACCGGCAATGGCACGGGCGCAGCGTCCACCTCTTCATCCTCCATCGGCGCCGCCTCGGCCGCGGCGCGTCGGGTCATGGCGAAGCCCCTCGCAGACTTTTCGGCGGCGCGGCGGGAGTGGACGCTGAAAGTGGCAAAGGCGGTGGCGCAGGGGTTCCTGCAGTGCGCGCAGGGTGGGTGGTTTGGGTTGAGGGATCTGTGGGCCTAGAGATGGGAGGGCGAGTGCTTGGCCTTGCTCATGGTCCGTGCGGAAGAAGCCGCGGACCGCACGCCTTGCATGATCGGGCAGGTGCCTCCCATGCTGAATTCACACGCGTCGGTGACCCCCGGGCTCGCTCTATCTTTCAACACGCGCGCGCACACACATAAACATGCGCGCGCGCGCATGCACGGTTCGACTCTCCATTGCCGTGTGTCTGTTCGCGGCTGCCGTCTCGGAACGGTTGACGGGCGACATGTCATCACTATTGGCATGCAAACGCCCCCCACCCCACGCCCACCTCCACCCGCCTGCCTGCACTCCACCGCCACACCCAACCTCTAACGCCATACCTTCACTCACCCCCCAAACCCCAAGGCTACCTGTCCAGCAGCGCAGCCTTCAAGGAGGCGGACGCGTCGGGCGCCGAAGCAGGGGTGGTGTCTGCCGGCCTAGTGGACGCCCTGCAGTGGCTGCAGGTGCGTGAGGCGTGCGGCGTATGTGTATCCAGACGGGGGGCCGCGTTGTGTGTGTGTGTGTGTGTGTGTGTGTGTGTGTGTGTGCGCGCGCGCGCACGCGCGCCAGGGGTGTGTCAGGGGTGTGTTCGTGCATATGAAGGGGGTCTGTGAACGTGTTGCTGTGGCTGCGGGGAAAGCTGTGTGTGTGTATGTGAGCGTGAGCGCATGTGTGTGAGGTGGGTCTTTCCAGGGCCCTCGCCTGTAGCTGTACATCAGGGTGCTCCGCGGCAGTGTGACGCCCTGCCATGTGCAGGCCGAGTTCTCAGGACCCTCCGTCCTTTAAATGCCCTGATCATCTGAACGCCTGGGCGGGGGCCCGGCCCCACCTGCAGCCACAATGTAAGGGCATCTGCCTCGGCTCAGCGCCACCCCCCCCCCCCCCCGCCCTTCGCACCCCCTTCAAACACGGGACGAACCCATCAAAACGCCACTGCCACGCCCTGCCTGCTCCAGGGGGCCCTGGCGGCGCTGGCGGGCCAGCTGGACCGCGACTGCTTCCGAGACTGCCTTCGCGCCACCGCGGCCGCCCTCAACAGGTGCCCTTCATCTTCCCTCCCCGACCCGGCCTCGTTCGTTTCGAAACGATTGGGCGCCGAGCACGACCGATCCGCGTCCGCCTGCCTCCGGCTCGGGCTGGCCGCGGGGGCGCGGCGGCGAGCCCTCGGCCGCTTCTGACGCCGCCGGCGGCCTGTGCCCCTTCTCATCCGGCCCCACCCCTACCTACACACACACACACACACACACTGTCACACACACACCTTTTCACGGACCCGCCGTCCTCAATCCTGAAATCGACGACCAGGGTGCTCTTCAACAACGTGGCCACAGAAATGGTGTTCAGCCCTGCGGGGGCGCGCCAGCTCGCGGTGGATGTGGGGGCCCTCATGAGGCTCTTCCAGGTATCGCCGCGGGCTGGGGGCCGGGGCGGCTGGTACCGCTCGCAGGGGATGCAGGGGATGCGCATGCCCTGCTCCACCCCCCTCCTTTGCCACCCACATGACGCACATACAACGATGGCACGCGCGCGCGCACACACACACACACACACACACACAAACACACACGCGCACGCACACACACACACGCGCGCACACACACACACACACGCACACACACTCACACACACACAAGCACACGCACACACACCCTCCTCCATACCCGGGGCTCTTTTTGCTTGTGGTTTCACGCCGCTTCAGCCCCAGGGTGACTACCCCTCCCATCCATCAAACCGGCCCTCTTCCCAAAGGGGCCGCCACCAACGTCAAGGACCCCCCTCCACTCACCCCCTTTCCCCTTGCCCATCTCCCATCTACACCTTCCTCCCCCCAAAATGGCCCTCCACCCCACTCCCCTCCCCGATCAGCCCCCCAACACCCCACCTCGTACCCCCCTGAACCCCGTGCCAAACCCCAAATCAAAACCCGTGACCCGTCCACCAC
>NW_014010664.1:0-6706 GCF_000611645.1 Monoraphidium neglectum
AGCAGCCCCTGGGCGCCCCCTTCCCCTGAGCGCCCGCGCCTGCTCACCCGCCGTCGCTGCCCTAATCGCGTGCCGCGTCGCCGCGTCGTACCCCGCCAAGTCGCTGCTGCTCATTCCTGGCAGCCCCCCGCCATCCTCCCCCCCGCCGCCGCCGCCGCCGCCGCCTGCCGCCGCCTCAGCCGCCCGCGCCGCCTCCGCCGCCTCCGCCGCCGCGGACCCCGCGCGCAGCGACTGGAATGCAGTCGCGGACACGCTGTGGCCCTTGGTCGCGGCGTCCCGATTAAACACTGAGAAGATCAGCCCGATGAACCCCGGCTCCAGCATTTGGTACATGGCTTGGGTGTGGACGTCCACGTGCGAGGGCAGCACCGTGATGTGGGGGTGGGAGTGGAACCAGCCGACGGTGCGGGTGCGGACGCCGGTGGCGTGGGTGAGGCGGTCGGCGAGGGCGGTGGCGTCGGCCATCTGCTCGGGGCTGGTCTCAACGCGGTCCTGAGGTGGAGGCAGGGGGGGGCCAGGGAGAGAGAGAGGATGTGTGTGTGTGTGTGTGTATGTGTGTGTGTGTGTGTGTGTGTGTGTGTGTGTGTGTGTGTGTGTGTTCAAAACGGAGAAGCAGGGCTGGTGGTGGGCCGCCGGCTGCAAGCTTGATGAGCCGCTTGCCGCGGGGACGCCGAGGTCGCCTGGCTGCGCCGGGTGCCGCAGCGACTGGCGCAGCAGCTTCCGCGCTGCGGCCTCTGGCGCAGATGCATTTCCGCGCGACAGCCTCTGCGTCGGCCCCTTCATCGGGCCCCACTCCTGACCCGACTGCAAAAGCCGGCCGCACCTTCCGCCTATCGGTCCTGATCTGGGGCACGGCCCGCCAAATGTGGGCCACAGGCGCCTCCGGCGTGCCCTGCGCATCCGGGCGGCGGGGCCGGGAGGTGGCGGGCGTCCTGTTCAGGGGTGCTTGCAAAACTTGCCACAGCTAACCCCCGCGCTTCGGTGCGGTGCACGCCCTGCGGAGCAGCGTAGTTTTGACGACACGGTGGATCCTCGCTGCGCACTTGTATGTCTCCAAGCAGGAGTCCCATGACCTCCTCGTCCTCTGTGCTGAGCGCATGCGCCGTGCACGCCAAGAAAACCTCTGCGGAATGGGGGCGCAGCGTGCAGCGGCAGCGTCTGTGTGTTGGCGAGCGCCGACAGGCTCATGTGCGGGTTCCAGCACCGCAAATGCCGCCAACCTGGACTTATGATGACTTGAGTAAGCGACATTCAAAGCACTACTCGGTTTGACACAATCGACAATTTGCTTGTGGTGGATCGCGGCGATCTGCGCTTCTGCTGCACTATAAACTGCACATATGAGAGAAATTCTTTCGCATATGACACCTCAATTCAGCACGCCACATGAGTGTGGCGCCAGTGTCACCCAGGTCGCCAGGTGACGTCAAGGCTGGTTCTGTCACAGCTTGGTTCTGCAGCAGCCAACTTCATGCTTGGTATTCAGGTGACTCGGCAATCAAAGAGCATGTATAGCAGGAATCGCTCATTGCTTCGAGCATATTGCTGCTTGCCACAACCGCCGTTTGCGGTGTCGATGT
Source organism: Monoraphidium neglectum (assembly GCF_000611645.1). Lineage (NCBI taxonomy): Eukaryota > Viridiplantae > Chlorophyta > Chlorophyceae > Sphaeropleales > Selenastraceae > Monoraphidium > Monoraphidium neglectum. Next base: position 1,581 of record NW_014010664.1, read on the forward strand.
GTGGATGGCCACTCCAGTCGCCGCATGGTGATGAAATCCTCGTCGCTGCATGCATGCTAAGACGGACTCAAGCATAACAAGTACTATAGTCCTGAAAAAGTGACGGAATCATCAGAAAAGTCTACAGCACAATCGAGCCAATCGATCCCATCGCGGAGGGGTGACCTTAAAGTCACCTGATCCTCGCTCCAGCGCACATGGCCCCACATGCCCCCATTAGCAGAAGCAAGTAGAGCGGTTTTTGCAGGAGAAGCAGCACTGACTTTCTACCCACTGCGCTGCCATCCTTGGGGGCGGAGGCCTCACAATTGTTGTGTTGACTTTGCAAGCCTGGCTTGACCGCGTGGTAAGCCGATGCAATGGCGTCTTCTGTGGCCAGGTGTTGTGCTCATGCTGGACACTCTTCTGGTATACACGCAGCGCAGCTGTCCCACGGTGTTAGTGCGTGATGCCCTGACGTGGCTGGCGGCCCCACCCCCGGTGCGGTGTGCCGCAGAGAGAAGGTGTTCAGGCAAGCGTATATAGTTTCAGATACATCAATTCAAACATTGATAGTGTGTTTCACCACGCAGACGCCGTTCAAGGGTCTGTTGCTAGAGTACCGAACGGCCAAGATCGCGCGGTGTTTGCAAAGTGCTCATTGAATGATCCGGTCGTTTGTGACGTATTCCTACCGGTCACTCCCTGCGCGATTCCCAGCTTGGCCCACTGATCACTGAACCAGGCTGCAGCGCTCAGTCACCGCAAGCCCTGCCTGCACTTTGATAGAAAAGCTCAGTGGCATATACAGACCCGAGAGGTCTGCCGGCAGCTCGATCCCTCGCTGCATTCATTCACCTGAGACGCCAGTGGGCGCAGCAACAGTGGGGCAGTGCTGATAAGTTCGCCGCTGCGACCCAGGCGCCGCTTGGCGCAGCCAGAACAGCACACACCAGCAGGCGCTGCGACATGGTCACAACCCGGAATAGGTCTACCGACCAGTCGGCCGATGGAGGCGCGGTCGGGACGCCCACGGCCGCGGCCCACCCACACACGGTGCGAGCAACAGCTGCGCATGATTCTCACGCGACACCGCCCCTCTGTCAGCGCAGAGAGCCTGCTGATCGAAAACCGCCGCGACCATCTTCATCATCACGCCGTCGTCGCTGCTGCTACCGCTTCTGCTGCTGCCGCATCTCGCGCTGCCGCTTGAAATCGCCCGCAGGTCCCACGAATCCCGCTGCTCGGCGTCGTGCCCGGCGTGGAGGCCTTCGACGCCGCCATCGACCGCCGCAGCGACTACTACCGCCTCCAGGCGCTGTCGCACGTGCACGACAATCCGCCGCCCGTGGGAGAGCGGCAGTCGCTCGTGGTGCGCGCCGGCCTGGGCTGCAGCGCGGCGTGCGGAGGCGAGACCCTGGGCTGGGGGCCGCACGACTTCCCTGATTAAGCACCAGCAGCGAAGAGTGCATGTGTCCCCAACCTCATCCGTCGCATGTCCACACATGTCCAAACCCACTGCATCCTGTTGCGAGCAGAACGTGCCCAACGTGCTGACGTTTGCACGCCTGGTGGCGGTACCCGTGCTCGTTGCCGTGTGGTTCGCGCCGCTGGCGACGGCTGCGCTGTGGTGCGCCATCCTGTTTGTGGCGGCGTCATTCACCGACTGGCTGGATGGCTACATCGCCAGGAAGGTGCGCTGGGGGCCCCCCGAGCCTTAGGCCTCTGCCCTTGCACGCACACGCGCTTGTGCGCGCGCGCGTGTGTCTGTTTCCCGGGGAGTGCAAACAGCTGCATGTACAAGGCAGTGTAAGCGGCTGTGTATATGTATACTGCCGAGCAGGCAAGCATTGGCGCCTACCCGAGACTCTCAGGGTGTTGCCACGTCACCCCACCCCGTTTCCTCAGTTTGAGATTGTTACAACGTTTGGCGCCTTCCTGGACCCCGTGGCCGACAAGATCATGTGAGGAGCGGGGAGCAGCCGGCAATTTGAACAGGCATGGACTCTCCCGGGCGCAAGGCCACCCTTCTGCCCTACACGCAAGGGCACAAGACGCGCGCGTCCGCACATACACACACAAACGCGTGCACGCAAGCATGCACCACAATAATCTTTGACGACGCCCAGTGCTGGACACAGACACCACGGGCTGCCCGTGTACACCCCCACACGATGGCGGGCGTCGACGTGCCCGCTGTAGCACATCATTGCACATTCCTTCGCGCCCCCCTCTCTTCTGCAAATTGCCAGCCTGCGCCTGCCGGACGTAATCTGGTAGCCTTCCTTGTCTCAAGTTCGCACGGCCTCGGCCCCGCCCCCCTCTCGACCTTGCTCAACTGCCCCAGGGTGACATCAGCGCTGATCCTGCTGTCCCTCAGCCCGCCGTCCCCGATCAAGCCCGAGCAGATGGCGGCACCCGTGATGCTCATCATTTGCCGCGAAATCACGATGTCGGCGCTGCGAGAATGGGCGGCCGCCGCGGGCGGCGGCGCGCACAAGGTGCGTGCGCATTGGCGGCAGGAGGCCGGCCCGGCGGCGGGGCGGAGTCGTGCGTCTACGGCATAGCCGCGGACGGCTGAGCTGCGTTTGTCGGTTGCTTCTCGGACATCACATCCAGCGTTCCGGTAACCACATTTATAAACCAGCCAAAGTGCGTTGCACCTGAACACCGCCGATCCTTCAAATCCTTTTCATGTTGTGTTTGTTTGCGCAGGCGGTCAAGGTCAACGCCCTTGGCAAGTGGAAGACGGCGCTGCAGATGACAGCGATGAGCCTGCTGCTCTTTGGCCGCGACGACACCGTCGTCCCCTCAATCTGGGCGGGTGCGTCCTGCCCGCTCCTTGCAGCCAGCTCTGTTGTTTCGGGTGTGTGAAGTTGCATCCTGCTGCAAGGGGCGGCTGCTCACCCCGCCCTGGACCTCAGTTGTTGCCTCTGACCCGCCTCCTTGCCTCCCCCCCCCACCCTCGCCCTCTCGTCCGTACATCCCCGCAGCTGCGCACGTGACGCAGACAGGTGTTGTCTGCGCCTCGTTCGTCCTGCTTTGGGGCGCCGCGGGGCTGGCCCTGTGGAGCCTCTCTGCCTACTTTGTGAACGTGTGGAGCCACTTCGTGATGCCGCAGCCCGCAGCAAAGAAGGTGGCATGAGCCATAACTTACGACAGCAGCCGCGGCAGCTGCAGCCACCTGCCTGACCCTGCGAGGTGTCGAGCTGCATCGACGCGCTCCCCCCCCACTCGCCACTTCAGCTCGTTCGGCTTCTTGGGCCTTACAAGTTGCCCACCCGGATTTTGCGCGAGAGGAGTGCGTGCTTTGCCGCGATACAGTGCGCCGCTGCTCTGCCCTCAGCAACGGCGGCAGCTTGCAATCCATCCGCAAAACGGAACACCATGGCTGCGAATCACCCTTCGTTAGCAATGCAGGTTGATCAGATATTCGAAATTCATCAAGAATGCCGTGTTTCCCGCCCCAAACACATGTTGAGGGCCATACATCTGCACTTGCTCTTGCCTCCTGCACTGGATTGGCTGCCGTGCATGACTGTGTGAGGCTGCTTACGCATCTTGACACGTACAGTTAAAGCTTGGCCTTTTTGCAGCCTGAAGAAGTTTCCCACTAGATGTTCCAGCTATTATGAGTGGAGGTGCTGTGCGCGCCTTCGACCAAAGCAACAGCTACGTCAGCTTCAAGACTCATTTGCAGCAACATAGAAGCTGCCGCGCAGCAGTGGAACGAAGAGAGAAGGGACGTCCGCATTACCCTGCGAGCTGGAACTCTGCCACCCGCTGCCAGCTCTGCAGGCTCCGGTCCTCCACGGGCGTGAGCCACACCGAGAAGCTGCCCGCTGGGAAGCCGCCGTCCGGCAGCAGCGTGTCGTAGCCGGAGCCCTCGCCCCACAGCCGCGCCACCGCCGCGGCCGCTGACTGCTGCCGGCCCTCGTCGTCCACATCTGATCCAAAGAGGCGCGTTATGCAGGAGAGGGTGTCGGCTTGGGCATCCATGATTTCCGGATGGAGCCCTGCCAGGCCCCATCACTGCACAACCGCCGGGCCCAAGACAGCAGCCTTGCAATGCGATTATCTCAGGCCTGCCGCTTGCAGGCTGCTGCGTTGGACAGGAATATCCATCTAGGGGCCCGGCCTCCCACCCGTGCCGCGTGCGTCACCTGAGTACAGCAGGGATAGGTGCGGCATGTAGGGGCTGCCCGGCTCCGCCTTGCCAAACGCCTCGCGCGCAGCCGCATTGGCGGCCAGCAGGGCGGGCTCCTTGGCACACAGGATGTAGGTGCACTGATGGAAAGACGCGCCGCAGGCCACGTCGTCAAAATTTATGCGGAACGGCTGCGCGGCGCGACGAAAGGCAAGGTGGTTGCGGTACATTAGAATGGGTGCAGCCCGCGAGGGCGGCGAGGGGTCTCCTGCAGCTTTGGCGCAGTCGCGGGCCGCCTGGCGACGGGCAATGCGACATTAGCGCGCACCTTGATCCGCTTGGCGAGGCCTGCGGCGGCGTCGAGCAGCTGCTGCCTGTCTAATTGGATGTCTGGCAGCAGCGTCACATGGGGCTCGAAATACGGGCCTCCGTGCGCCGCCGCCTGCGCCCTGATCTCCCGCTGCAGCCTGTCTCTGAGGGTGCCGGCCGCAGGTTCCAGCCAGAGGGAGTAATTCTGGCTGAGTGAGCCCGCCATGCCGCGCAGTGGGGCCGAGGCAGGGCGGAGCGCCAGCAGCAGGTCTGGTGCAGGCCAGGCTGGGGCAAGTGGCGCTGTTTGGGGACTCAAGGGCGCAACGCAGAGCTGTCAGCCTAACTCGCCGTTGTCGAGCCTCTGATTTATCCTGACAGAAGGACACAATACGGGGGTTTAAAAGCAGTGGGGTCAGGGTATTATTCGATCTAGAGCGTTGCGCGTCGGTTTCCGGCTCGGTTTGCTTTGGGATCAGCACAGACTGTCACAATACACACCCTAGCGTCAGTGGATGCCCGTATGGTCCCTCACAGCTAGCCAGTGATAGCGACTCCCCATGTCACTGAGTCACCCAAACACGCCACGTCATGACAGTGTGACCTGGGGTCACCAGCCCAGGCCTGAAAAAAACTAGCTTGCTGAAGGCTGCAGGTACCATTCGCAGCAATTGTTTTGAGCGGCGGGGGGGGG
>NW_014010664.1:7277-8193 GCF_000611645.1 Monoraphidium neglectum
GGGGGGGGGGGGGGTTCTGAAGCTGGCCTGGAGTGCCACCTTGGCACCTAAAACTTGGAAGCAAGTGCTCCACCTGCAGTGAGACAGCAGGGCACCATGGTGGATAAGTGGCAAGTGTGTGCATGAGCTTCCTGTTATCTACCCCTGTGTTATGCCATTGACTTGTGCACCTCTATTCATCTATGGAGGGCTTGGCAGCCAAGGACAAACAGCATGATTACCATCCTGGCCCACAGCATGTCCTCTTCACCTGGAACCTCGCTATCACCGCGGTGGTCCAGCAAGCTAAATTGCCTGGCGCAGTCTGTCGTTCCTTTGCTGGGCAGAGCAGGCGATTGCCGCCTGAGTGGCTCGCCGCGACATGTGCTGCCTGCCAGTGTCCAACCTAACAGTACTTTTCACGATGCCTGGACTGTAAGGATCGTTGATGACTCATGATGACTTCAAGGTGGATGCCCCGCACCAACACAAGCCAGCCAGGTGAACAACAGCTGCAATCGACATACATGTGCCCTGCACAGCAGCATGCTGCCAGCGCAAATACAGGCGCTCGACGAGGCAGGCACCATGCGAGCATCCTGTGCAACACACATATTTATCCTGACTCATGCAGATGCACCAGCACTCCGGGCAGCACGGCATTCTCATTGTACAGCCGCAGCGCCTGCTGCCCAAACAAGTGCGGCACCTGGCCGCGCCCAAGACGCGCACACCGCGCGGCCCCGGCCCTCAGAGGAGCCCCGGCGTCGCGCCCTGCGCGGCCACGCCGGCGCCTGTGAGGTTCATGAGGCCGCGGCCAAAGGCCTCCGCCACCACGCCGAAGCCGTCTGGGGCCTCCTTGAGTTCTGTGAAGAAGCGGTCCTGCTGCAGGGCGCCTGGGGGGGGGGTGGTGCGGTGGTGGGGTGGCGAGCGGGGC
>NW_014010663.1:0-7622 GCF_000611645.1 Monoraphidium neglectum
CCGCCGACGCGCGCGCGCCCGTCCCGCCGGCCGCCGCGCCGCCGCCGTCTTCCGACCCGTCCTCATCCACTATCCCATCCTCAAAATCATCAAATTTCTTCTTCTTGCCGGCACGCGGTTTCGCCTTGGGTGCCTCGTCCTCAGCCTCGCTACCCTCGTCGCCAGCGGCCCCAGGCGCGCCGGGTTCCGCATCTTCGTCGGTGCCTCCTGCCGCAGATCTCGCCGGCTTGCCCTTCCCGCCCTTGCCGTCGCCGGCGCCCGCGGCGCCGGCGCGCGCCGCCGCGCCGCGGCTGCGCTCGGCGCCGGCGCCCTCCTCGTCTGCCGCCGCGTCAGCGCCTTGCCCTGCTGCCGCGCTGCTGCTGCCCTCTTCTTGGTCTGCAGCATCGCCCTCGCGAACGCCGCCGGCCCCGGCACCCGCCGCCGGCCCCGCCTTTGAGCCGCTCCCCTTAGCCTGCCCACCCGCGACACCCTTAGGTGCGGCCGGCCCCTGCCACCCGGCTCCGCCGACCCCCTCCTCTTCCCCGCGGCCACCGTCGCTGCTTCTCGCGCCCGCCGCTGCATCCTCCTCCGTGGCAGGCGCCTTGGAAGGGGCCGTGTCACCTGCCTCGTCCTTCCTGCTGGCTTTGTCGTGCTTTCCAGAGGTGTTGACCTCTCCGCCAGCCGACTGCCCCGATACGTCCTCCTCTTTGGCGGCTGCGGCATTGCGATCGGCGAGCTCAGGCTCGTCGCCAGACTGCCGCAGGCGTCGGGCCGCCGCGGCAAAAGTCACCGGCGGCGCGCTGGATGGGCACGGCGGCGTGCAGCATGCCGCGGCTGCGGTTGCGAGAACCGCGAGCAGCGCGAGCACTGCAACTCTTGCGGCCGGCGCCGCGCCGCCAGGGGAGGCGTGCGTGCGTCTCATTCACGGCCTGCAATAATTCCAATGCGAAGGAAGACACAAAGACGACTAGATCGTGCGTGGAGCGCTGGAAACAAACACCATGCAGCGATGAGAGGCGATACCACAGGCAGTGCGAGAAGTAAGCAGCATAGACGGATGACTCTTTGCAGTGCTTTGAAGAACGTCCGCCTCTCACTGGCGAGGGCTGAGCCCGATGCCCTGCCGTGCATTCGCACTCCGTAGCCGAGTTACAACCCGTTATCCCTTGAATATGACCTTTATACACAATCTTTCTCGGCATATCTCGCTGAAACAGCCCTATTGACGGCAGTCTAGCTGGGGTCCGCTCTGTCACCGGATGGGTCATTGACCAAGGCGCGTGGTCCAGTTCTCGCTTCGGTGCAGCCTTGATGCGACAAACAGGGCAGGCGCGGGTGCAAGTCAGGTACAGGGGGACTTGTGATGGTCATTAGCATCCCGGTTCTGCGTCTCAGCTGCCTGCGGCTGGCCAACAAAAGACGGCCGCATGTGCGTGCATGGCGGCTCGCCCTGCTCCCCACAGTGCCACGCCATTCCTCAACACGGGCGCCACAGCAGAAGCCGAGCGCAGGACGCTGCAGGCATCTGCTTCATGCATTGTGAATCTTCAGGGCAAGTCAATGTGTCAAACCAGGGACAGCCGCCCAAGACGGGATTGCAGGGGGCAGCCATCCTCCATTGGCAATCCTGAGAAGTTGCTGTGGTTTTGTTTTGACTGAGTGGCTTGAACTGTGTTGGCTGTTACATACGGCAAGCAACCACACGGCGTACGTTTCATGGGCATGCGAGGGGACGACGATGGATGCCCATCAGGTAGACAGAAGGAGTGGTGAGGCTACTCAGCACGCTGAGTCAGCATTCCAGTACCCTCGCCGGTGCGAAGATACTGCTCGCCTATGGGTCCGTCAATGGTTGTTTGATAGACCCGTCCTCTTGTTATGGGTGTGCTTATCCACTGCCATGAGGGTTGGATGAAAACACTCCTTTCTGCGCTATGGTACCCGATTGGTAGCACCAGCACTGGCACCAGACAGTTGCTGAGTTTGACCAAGCATTGCCGGCCAACGGCAAGTGTGCTTTACGATGGTGGCAGATCTTGGAAACTATAAGGGTGCCACAGTTGTATGTGACTAAGAGCTCGAAACCAGGAACTGCATGCAACGCAGGACAAGCAACCAGACTGCTTCTGTGATGTGCGAGGCCCCCTCGCACGCACGGTTGACGCCATATAAACCAAACATCATCCTGTTGGATCGCACCGTATGCCTCATTATACGGCGGGCAGCGCGCATCATTGTCTCTCTGCCAAGCTAGCCGGGGAAACTCAGCAGCACAAGCCGTCACTCTCCACCTGCCACGACACCAGCAACTGCCGGTGCCCTCTCCCCTTGGTTGGGTCCGGCCCAGACACCCATGATCAAGCTTGTTGCGATGATCCAGGCATCCGTCGACCTGTACATGCGGTAGTCTGTGAGGCCCCGCGGCGTATTGGCACTTGTTTGAGTGTGCAGATCACCGATCTACGCGACAGAAGCGCCCGCAGTGTAGCCTGAGACACAATAATATCTTATAGTTCGCAGTGTGAGCCATGGCCACCGCCGTTGCCACTTTCTCGGCCGCCGACATCCTCGGCAAAGGCCCGGACGCGCCGCGCCTGGAGGCCGAATACTTGCTGGACAAGGAGCTGGGCAAGGGCGCCTTTGGCGTGGTGCACCTGGTGCGCGCACGCTTGGTGCCTCTTCCGTATTCAATGGCCCCAAGATGCGGCATACGGGCTGCGCACGAGCGGCACCGTGCATGCGCGTCCGCGTTGCCCGACGCAGCAGTCCAGGCGACATTGTCGGCGGCTGCCGGCCCACGCGGCACGCTGTGTCTCTGCAGGACAGGCCTGCATGTGGCGGCCGCTTGCGCGACAGACACATGCGTACGCCTGGCCAGGGACACACGTAGATGGCTAGCCAAACCCTCAGATGGCCGCCACCGACCAAGCGGACCGATTTCGAGCCCCTGGCTCGTCTGCATCCGTCTGCACCTGATACCAAACGCGATCGATTTCCCCTCAGGCCCGCAACAAAACGACGGGGGAGCGGGTGGCGGTGAAAAGCATCTCAAAGGCCAGGTCAGCGCTGGCCACTGTGCCTCTGGCATCGGACCGCTGCGCGCATGCAATACCTACAGCTGCGTTCGCGCAGTGCGGAGCGCCGCACACTGCCAAGCGGCGTAGCAGACGCGCCTGGGCAGATGCACCCGCGGCGGCGGGCGCCACGGAGCAGGCCCCAAGTGCCCCACGTTTCATCCATGAGAAAAAATTGTGCTGCTTTGATGTGTGCCCATCCCACGATGCCTCATCCAGGCCCCCCCCATCCAGTCTGCTTATCATCTTCATCCTGTTCATGTTTGCAAACACAGGTTGACATGCAAGGAGGATGTGAAAGACATCCTGGGGGAGGTGTCCATCATGAACCTGCTGGGAGGCCACAAAAACGTAGTCACCCTCAAGGTGTGAGTCAGCGCGTGACGCAACGCACTACGCCACGTCTGGTGTGCCACCATGCGCTACGCCCCCCTTGCCTGCCCCATGAGCCGTGCGTTCGAGCGATCGCGCAAAAGCGCCGCGCTGCGGGCGTGGTGGTGGCCAATTCAGGTCCGCCCTCTCGTCGACGCGTGATCTGCTGTGCTGGGCAGCGAACGGCACGGCAAGTGCCGCCACGCCGCTGGCCGTCCACACAGGCAGCGGAGCAGACCGCGTTTATGATTGCGACGGGCCCTCGCGCTGCCGAAACCGCAGCAAACGCACCCCGTGCGCGATGCGTGCCTTTACAGCTGCATTGCCCATCACCTCCTCCCTTCGCACGCCCTTCGGGCGCTCGCATCATGGTGCACCCCTGCTTTCATATCACGTCACCACCCAATCATCATCAAACGACCCACAATGACTCATCCCATTAGTCATGCTACGAGGACAAGGACTCGGTGCACCTGGTGATGGAGCTGTGCTCTGGGGGAGAGCTCTTCGACAGCATAGTGGCTGCTGGCAGCTTCAGGTGGCCATCAACATTTTCGGGCATTTCATGGGTGTGTTGTGTGCTCATGTGCGTGCTTGTGTGAGTTTGAACGTGTGTGTGGGGGGGGGTGCACGTGTGTGCATGACAAGTAGAGTGCGTGTGTACGTGAGAGAGCAAAGGAGATTGTGTGTATGTGTGTTGGGGGGAGAAGCTGCCACCTTGATGGGATTGCGGCTCTGGGCATCTTCGGATGGATGTGGACAATTCGGGCAGCGCATGGGTCGACGTTCCTTGTGTGTGGTGTGCTCGTGTGTGTGCTCGTGTTTGTGTCTGTGTGCACACTTGTGCGTGTGTATAAGGGTGAGTGTGAAAGGGTGCTTGTGTGTGTGTGAGAGAGAGAGTGTGTGTGAGAGTGTGTGTGTGTGTGTGTGTGTGTGTGTGTGTGTGCGTGGAAGGGTGCGTGGGGGGCGGGGCGTGCGGGGACAGAGGGGGAGAGGCAACCAGCGCTGAATGGGACAGCGTCTGTGGGCAGCTTCAGGTGGGTGTCTGTGCGGTGAGTGCGGGGCTTGTGAGGGTGTTCGAGTGACAGATCTGCTGTTACATAAAATCAAAACGTATGTGGGCCGAGGTGCAGGTTGCTGTCGCCAATGTTTGCAAAACATTGCGGGTGTGGGAGGGAGGGGTCGACGTGCATACGCGTGCACACGTGCGCGCCTCAGTGTGTGCACCCGCCCACACACGCAAACGGTCCCCTGGAAGCGGCCGATGATGCGTGGGAGAAAGGGCAGTCGCCACAGGTGGCAACCCCAAACCTTCAACCCCAAAACGACGCTCCCAACAGCAGCAGCATGCCGCTCTCGCACGCCCACCGTCGCGGCCGGTCCACCGACGCCCCCTCCCCCCGACCCTCGCCCCCAACCGGCGCCCCGAAGCGAGAAGAAGGCGGCGGGCGTGTTCAGGCAGATGGCGGAGGTCCTGCGCCACTGCCACGAGGTGGGGCAAATCGAGAGGCAAAAGTGGGCCAGTCCGCACACGCCTCAAACCCGTCGCGCGGGGCCGCGCGGCCTGTGCAATGCGGAGTTTCCCGCATGCCATGGTCGGCGCAATACTACGCTCCCACTGGGCCCCGGCCAGCGCCCAGCACGCGCCGGGGTTGCCGAGGTTGCCCCGTTTGCTTACTAGACCCCCCATCTTGCGCCGTCTCTGTCCTTCCCCAAACCCTGCTGCAGTTGGGGGTGGTGCACCGTGACCTAAAGCCGGAGAACTTCCTGCTCACCAGCAAGGAGCCCGACGCAGACCTCAAAGTTACAGACTTCGGTCTGAGTGAGTCGCCGGATCGGGCTACCCGTCCTCCTTGAATTTATGGGATCATGCCGGGGCTGCTAGCTGGCACGCACATGTCGCATCGCGTCGCCGGCCGCCCCTGGCGGGCCCGCGTGCCTTGCTGCTGCCAAGCTCGACTTGCAGTCACGGAACAGGGCGCATGGCCTTCAAAGGCCTGTTTCTTTTCGCTCAGGCACATGCTCGCCCAGCGGCTCTGCCCGTCCCATCAGCAAAGGCCGGCCCGCGCCCGTTTCCACAGCCCTGCTCGCCGCATTCACGCCCCCACGCCGCGGCGGCTTCTCCCCGCACCCCAGGCACCTTCTTCCGGCAGGGGGAGCGGTTCAGGGAGCTGGTGGGCTCCCCCTACTACGTCGCGCCCGAGGTGCTGCAGAAGGTGCGTGCGCGGCCTTGCTGCGACGGCCTGCCAGTGATCTTGACCTTGAAGCGACGGACTTCTTTATGCCGTGTGCCCTGAGGACCCTACCCTCTGTGGGGCCGCCATCACCTTTGCTAGCTGGGCCGGCGGCGCCGGGAAACCGGGGCGCGTTCTCAGCATTGGTGTGGCCGCAATGCCGCTGGATTCGGACGCACCGTTGCGCAGCCCCGGCCGTACGGCCCCTGCCACGGCCCCTCCACTCCGTTGGATTCAGTCAAACAGCTTGATGCCCACTGGTCGGTGGTTGTATTAGGCTGTTTTTAGCCAGAGTCACACAGAGTACTTTTATGCAACTCTGGCTGGAGGCCCTGCAATAAGCAGACAAACGCTGTGCTGATTAAGCTCACATCTCTAATCAAACGGCCCGTACCTACAGAATTACAGCCATCAGGCGGACATGTGGTCCCTGGGCGTCATCCTGTACATCCTGCTGAGCGGGCTGCCGCCGTTCTGGGGCAGTACGGAGGAGCAGATCTTCAAAATGGTGCGGCGGTCCGGATTCACGAGATCTCTGTGCCTCAAAAATGATTTAATAACCAGCGCCATTGAACAAACCGCATCTGGCAGGGTTGCATTGCGGTAAACCTGCCGCGGACATTCCGGGCTCCCTGGATCAGTTGTTGTCTGCAGCTCTCCTCTGAAGTTTGCAGCATGATCCAACAAGGCCAACAGCCTCTCACTTGTGGAGCTGTTCGTCTCACGAGCCGTGCACTTGACACCCATGCCGATGTCGTGCGCCGTGAACTTCCCACCGCAGGTCCTGAAGGGCGACATCGACTTCAAGTCAGAGCCGTGGCCCAAGGTCAGCCCTGAGGCCAAGGACTGCATCAGGCAGATGCTCACGCGGGACCCCAGCCAGCGCGTCTCGGCCCACGAGATCCTGAAGGTGCGCTTTGGACCCCAAACCCTGAACCCTGAAGCTCTCCACACGCGCGTCACGCATGGCCAGGCTTGGATTTCGCCACAGGCAACACGACACTGCCATACGTGCCTCGCGCGCCGCCATCCTCAAGCCGCAAGCGAGCGCACCCGCACACGTGTACACGCATACGCACACATGCGCAGTGCGCTGCGCACACACGTGTGTGAGAGCCCACGCGCAAGCTCTCTCTCGCTCGTGCACACACACACACACACACACACACACACACACACACACACACACACACACACACACACACACGCGCGCGTGCACACACACACACACATGCTCACTCTCTCAAACACACACACACACACACACACGCACACACACACACTTACACACCCCAGCACGACTGGCTGGTGAAGGAGGGTGTCGCCTCAGACGTCAAACTGGACAGCGTCGTGCTGGAGAGGATGCACCGCTTCGCACAGGCAAGCCGTCTGACTCACAAGCGCTGTCAGGCGCTGCTCTGCAACCGTCCGCGCGCTTTCAACGTTTTCGAGCCGCCTCCGACGGGGCCGAGGGGCAGGATGGCAGACGTGCATACTCACCCCTGAGCTCGCTCGATGCAGCGGCGATGGATGGGGGCGCGCATGTGCCTTTGGCCGAAGGCTGCCCAGCTTGATACCACCCCCAAGCAACCCAGCAAAGGGCCCCGTCGCCTTCCTGAGACAAGACACCCTGCCCCGCTCCTGCCGCCTCGCGTGCGTCTCGCGGTGACCTTCACCGTGAACTCCTCAGATGAACAAGCTGAAAAAGATGGCACTCATGGTGGTCGGCCAGAGCCTCAGCCCCGACGATGTTGAGGGTGGGTCGGGGGCCGAGGGGATTTAGGGCCTGGCATAATGACATGGCGCTGAATGCACCTTTCGAACGGCGGGGGAAGGGGGGCGGGGGCAGAGCGCATCGGAGCGCATCTCTTTTGTGCACTCGTGTTCATCAGCGCACGAGCGCGTGCACACGTACATGTATACTGTCGCTCCTCAGCCAGCACCCAACCCCACACTCCCCCCC
>NW_014010662.1:0-7618 GCF_000611645.1 Monoraphidium neglectum
GCGGCCAGCAGGGCGAGGGTGTCGCAGAGCGCGGCCGCGGGCAGGGCCATGTAGCAGCTTGCGGTGTCGTCGAGGCAGGCGTCCCGCAGCGGTGCCGACGGCGCGCGGCCGAGGCGCAGCAGCGCGCCGCACGCCGACACGAGCTCCGTGCCGGCGAGCGCACCTGTGACCGCCGCCTCAGACAGCGCCGCGTCGGCCCGCGCAAGCCACCCCGCGCCTCCCCCCGCCGCCGCCGCCGCAGCGCGGCCTTTGCCAGACTCCTCATGCAGAGAAGCGGCCGCCTGCAGCAAGTCGGCCAGCTGCGCGGCGCCGAGCTCCTCAACGTGCGCGTCCGCCCAGCCCGGCAGGCGCGCCGTCCACAGGCCCGCCGCCTCGCGGCCCGCCGCAGCCCACCGCTCCCTGCTGCTGCTGCTGCCACCCTCTGCGCAGCCCGCTGCCGCCGCGGGCGGCGGCACGCCGTCGCCGTCCTCCACGACAGCCGCCAGCCGCGCCGCGCCGCCGCTCAGCCACAGCACGCGCCCCGAAACCTCCAGGAACGCAGCCGGCCCCAGCGCCGCGGCGCGCCGGGCCAGCACAGCAGCCGCCGGCGCCGCGGCCGCCAGCGCCCGCTGGCCGTCCAGCGCCCCGAGCGCCCCCAGCAGCCGGCACAGCCGCAGGGCGGACGCCTCAGCCTCCGCCGCCGCCTGTGCAGCCCCCGCCTCCGCCGCGGCCGCGGCGCCGCCGGCCAGGGCGCCGTCTGACCGCCCCTCCTGATCTGCCAGCGCGGCCAGCGCCTCCGGCAGCCAAGCGAGCGCCGCGTCCGCGTCTTTTTCCGCAGCCGCCTCCAGCAGCAGCAGCACGTCCCCCAGATCCCACCGCCCCGCGCCGCCGCCGCGCGACACGCTCGCCCGCGCGTGCGCCCTCAGCACTGCGAGGAGGCCGCCCCCGCCGCGGCCCCCGCTGCTAGCGCCAGGTGCCTTGGCGGCAGCTGCGCGCGGCGCCGGCGGCGGGTGGGGCAGGCGCCAGATCAGCTCAGACAGCTGGTCTGCTGTGAGCCCCGCTGACAGCTCGCCAGACTGTAGCCACCGCCAGGCGCCGTCCTGCACGGCCGCCGCGCGCGCCGCGGGCAGCTGCCCGGCGACGGCGGCGAGGAGCGCCGACAGCTTCGCCGGCAGCAGGCGTGGCAGGGCAGCCGCCAGGGCGGCGTGCAGGGCGCTGCTGCCGTCGCGACCGCCGCCGCCGCCCTCCTGTGCACCCCCAGCCGCGTCGTCAACGCTCGACGCCAACAGCGACAGCAGCTGCGCGGCTGCGCCCGCGGCGGACGCGTTGCGCCCTAGCGCGGCCGCCGCGGCGGAAGCAGCGGCCGCCGCCCACGCGGGCGTCGGCTGCGCGCCGAGGGCCTCCAGCCTCGCAAAAACAGCCCCGAGCTGCTCAGCTGACAAGCCGCCGAGGTGGGGCGCGGCCGCGCCGGCCCAGTCGTCCAGCCAACGCGCCGGCAGCTGCAGCGGCGGCGAGAGCCGAACGAGATCAGCGCCGGCTTGCAGCGCGAGCAGCAGCACGCCGGGGGCGGCGCCGGCGAGGCGGCCCTCCATCAGGCGCGCCAGGCGCAGCGCCAGGGACTGCACGACAAAGGGTAGGGCCCGGCAAGGGGCGGACAGTTCTTGTTGTGGTCAGACAGATGGCCTGGGTTGCGAGAGCCATCTGTCTTGACAAGGGCATGACAAGGCACCCACCTGTGCTGCTTGGTGTGAGGAAGCATGCACAACACACGAGGGCCGGCCGGCGGCAGGCACATGCACCAGCCCATGCACAGCGAACAAGGGCGTGGGAGCCCCCACCTGCGCGGCCTCGGTCTGCCCAAATGGCGCGGCGTCCAGCACCACTGGCAGCCGCAGCCACAGCGCCACCAGGTGCGCCGTCGCCACCGCCGCGCCGCCCCCCGCAAGCGCTTGCTCAAGCAGCACCTCCAGGCTCTCAAGGTCGGGAGCCGCGAGGATGCTGGCGAGAAGCTGCTCGGGCCCCTGGGGCGAGGCGGCCGCAGCGGGCGCCGGCGCCGTGGCCTCTGAGGCTGCTGCGTGCGAGATGACCGCCTGATGTGCCGCTGAAGGGGGCTGGATGGGCACGTCCGCTGCCACGGCAGGAGCACAGGCTGGCCCACGACTCGCACTCTTGTTCAACGCCGCGGCCTGCCTACTTGCGGGCTGGGACAAGGGCCCCGCTTCAGGCAGCACTCTGCCTGCGCTGCGACGTTTGCTGGCAGCCTTACCGGGGGTCTTGGCTGCCGAGGCTCTCGCGCCATCTGCCACGCGAGCGCCGCTGACAACGCCCTCAGGCTCTCTAGGGCTGCTGAGGTTGATGTCGCTGCTGTTGGTCGGAACACTGTCACCACTGCCACCACCGCTGCCGCCACCGCTTCGGGTGCCACTGATTTGCTTGACGTTTGAGTCACCAACCGCATTGCCGTTTTGGCCTCTGCTACTACCTCTGCTTCTTCTTCTGCTGCTGTTGCTGCTGCTGCTGCTGCCGATGGGCGCGTTGCCACTGGCGCTGTGCTCCAGCTGCTGCTGCTGCTCCTGCTGTTGCTGCTCCTGCTCCTCCTGCTGCTGCTGCTGCTCCTGCTGCTGCTGCTGCTGCTGCTGCTGCTGCTGCTGCTGCTTCTCCTGGTTTGACCAGCGGTCCAAAATGGACCGCAGCTGTGCAGCTCCCACCCTCGCAGCCTTGGAGCCCAGCGGCAGCGCGACACTGCTGCGCCCCACCTCCTGCACACGGAGCATGCTCACGCCCCGCAGCTCTGCAGCGGTGGAGCGGCTGCTGCTCCCGTCAATGTCTGCCTCTGAATGGGCAACAGCCGACAGCTCCAGTGTGAACTCGCGGTCCCCATCCACCACGCGCCGCGTTTCCACGGGCCTGCAAAACACCGGAGGGCAGTCGGGGCAGATGCATGGCGCCCGGAACCAACCGTGGCCTTGCGCCATCAAACCGTATGCTGCATGCGTGAAATGCTACAAGCTGTGCAAAAGGCTGCCCACATGCAGATACGTGCCTCGCGCACTGCGCGGCGCGCAGTGTGCGGCCGGCCCAGGACGCGCACCTGTCATCGTTGGGTGCGGCCGCCCCGCGCTTGCGGTGCGCGGCTTGCAGCAGGTCGCGCAGAGCCGCGGCCGCGGCATCCGGCAGGACCACGACGTATTCATAGCCCTCGTGTGTCTCCTCCCGCAGCCGCACCTGGCCTTTTGGGGTGCGGCTGCAGCTGAACGTCGAGCCGCCGGCCTGGGCGGTGCGGGAGTGTCGGCGGCGGCATGAGCAGGTGCATGACGACGGTATGGGCAGCTGCGTGCGCTCGCATGGAGTCTTCACATATTCCAGCCCTCAGAGCAGGAAGCGCAGGGGGTTACGCCTACTTTGAATGTCACTGAACGAGGCGTGGCGGCGGCACCATGGGGGCCGTCGCCGCGGTTGCCGACGAAAGCGACAATGCTCGTGCCATCACGAGTCGCTGCCGCTGTTGTCCGGTATGTAGAGCGTTTGCGCCACAGCGCGGCCTTGGCTCGGCCTGCCCCTGCCACAACGAGTCCATTGAAGTTGCCGGCAGTGGTGATCACGGGCACCGTGAGGGCCCGGCCGCAACGACCGCGCGCGAGCCGAGAAAAGGATATCATAGTATATAAGCAGAAGGCTCGAAGTATGGCGCCGACTAGATCATGTTGTGTACTGTAGATCAAACGCGCGGTAATTTGTCCCGGTTATCGCCATTAGTGTAAATCGTGTTGTTTGCAGCTATACGATGAGGTAATCGCGTTGATGAGCCTCCTCATGCAGCGGGTGACAGCAGCTTGGCTGCTGCTGCTCTCCACACCCATATCACGCCTGCATGCCGACGAGGAGGCCACAAACGAATGAACGATACGGTATGACACTAGAAGTAATCGCACGTGCCCAGAGGCGCTTCGCATTGCTTGCACTGGCCAGCAGCGAACCTTACCAGAGGCTGGCGCGGGATCGCGGGGCCCTCTAGCGTAGGGTGGGGGGCCTACGGCCCCCCCACAGGACGCAGGCAGGATGTTCACTACCAACGACGCCGAATCCGCGATCCAGATCGTGTTTTCAGGCGGCTTGGCCGACGGCGAGCTGCGGGTGCGCTGGGAGAGCAACTAGGTGGTGCAACTTAGCCCCTGCATGCCGTGTGGGTGCTTACAAGCCCTTCAGTGGCCGTGGCTGCAAAGGGATGGCTACGGCGGGTAGGGGGGGGGGAGGAGATGGGCCGGCAGCACGGCGGCCGAGTATGCCATCAACCCCCACCCTGCCCCCCCGCAGGAGCGTGCCACTGCCTACCTCAATTCCCTCAAGGCGTCCCAAGAAGGATGGAAGTTCTGCGTGGAGCGGTTCTCCCCAACTGCCTTCCCAGAGGTCAAGTTCTGGTGCCTGCAGACGCTGCACGAGGTATGGCGGCCGCATCCCGCGCGCGCGCCAGCCGCGAGCCACGCCGCCATCCGCGCCGCGGCTCGGCTGCTGGATGGTACGTGAGCGCGCTGACGCGACGCCGCCCGCTCCTGCCGCAGGTGGTCAGGGCCTACTACCTGCAGATGGACGCCCAGTCGCAGTCGACGGTGCGCGCGCGCGCGCGCTCGTGCGCTGCCGCAACTTTTGTGTGTTGCTGCCACCCTTTCATCATGCCTACAGCTATCGCTTTCCGAGCGTCATGCACGTAGCAGCGAGCAGCATGGAGCTGTTCTTTGCTGCCGGTTGATCATGGCACGCCGTTGATTGCTGCGCCCGTATTCGCAGATCAAGGGCGCGCTGCTGACCTGGCTGCAGCGGGACTGCACCGTTGAGTCCGCAGGGGCGCTGCCGCCCTTCCTCCGCAACAAGCTGGCGCAGGTGCGCATTAGGGGCGCATGTGTGCGATGTTGTTGGGTCCGGGGCGTGGCCTTGAGGAAGGCGGCTGGCAGCTGCTGGCCGCAGTTGCAAGGGTCCGCCCAACTCGCAGCCTTAAGTGTGGGCAGCTGCGGCTTCCAGCCGCAGCGAAATTTACTGGTATGCGGCCAAGCCAATCGCAACATATGGGATAAGGTTGAACATGGCACCAGAAGCGCCCCGTCAGCGGCAGGAGCAGCTGGCGGCCTCTCTGCTACCAGCACCAGCACCAGCAACGTGCAGGCAGGGCTGCTGCGTCCCCCCCAACCCCCGACCCCAACACGCCCCCCACCCAAAACCCCGACGTGGACCTGCCTCCTGACCTGTCGTGTACCCCCACCTCCCTTAAAACCCCGGCTCGCCCCCGCAGGTGCTGGTTTCCATCGTGCAGCTGGAGTATCCCGCGGTGTGGCCGACGTTCTTCCGGGACCTCATTTCGGCAGCCCACCAGGGCCCAGGGCTGGCGGACATGCTGTGCCGCGTGATGGTGGCAGTAGACGAGGACATCATCAGCCTCGACATACCAAGGCGCGTCCGCCGGGGGCACAAGGGAGGGGGCGTGTTGCGCAGAAGGGCGTCCGGGGGGCCAGGGGCCGCGGGTGGCGGCGGCGGGCGACGCGGCGGCTGTTGGGCGCGAGGGCCGCAGCAGGGGCCGCGCCCGAGCAGAGGATATGTTCGCTGGTTTCCCAGCTGCCCAGCCCCCCTCCGTCCTACCTCCCCCCCTCCCCACACTCACACACACACACACACTCACATACACACACACACACACACACACACACACACACGTACACGTACACGGATTCACCACCCCACCGCACAGGTCCCAGGAGGAGGCTAAGCTGTCCATGCACGTGAAAGACTCCATGCGCGACCGCTGCATCGGCGACGTGGCGGAGGCGTGGTACCAGCTCGCCCTCGCGCACCGCGCCGCGCGGCCGCAGCTGGCGGCGTTCGTGCTGGCAACGGCGGCGCGGTACATCCATTGGATCGACATCGGGCTGGTGGCCAACGACAGGTGGGCGGCCTGCTGAGCTGGCGGGGCGGCGGCGCGCGCGGCCAGCTGGGTTTCTCCTTGCTGCCGGCTTGCCGGCTGGCCTGCTGGCTCTCCCTCTCTGTCTGCCTGGCAGGCTGGCTGGCCTGGAATGCCACGCGAGCGACCGCGACCCTGACGCTGCGGCGCGACCGTCTGCCTGCCATCAAAGCGCTCCGCATGGTTGCTGCCGCTCCGCGCACCCTGGGGCCTCCCCGTGCCGCGCCCGCCGCCTGCCCGACCCTGGATCCCCTTGCTGCAAACTACACACCAGCAACTGAGCCTGGACGTGCCCTCCCTCCTCCTGCGCCACGCCCTTCACCCAATCCCCACATTCCCTTCGCCCCCCCCGCCCCAGGTTCATGCCGCTGTTGCTGGAGTTGATGGAATCCCCGCACTCAGCACTGCGCGCCGCGGCCACTGACTGCGTAATAGAGGTCGTGTCGAAGCGCATGGAGCCGGCCGCCAAGGTGCAGCTTGTGGCGTCCCTCAAAATCGTCCCGGCCTGCGCCAGCTGGAGCCGCACGCTCGCGGCCGCGGTGGCCGCCGCAGCGTCGGCCGACGGCGGCGGTGGGGCAGGGGGAGGCGGCGGGGGCGAGGGCGCGGCAGCGGCGGCGATGCTGGAGGACGAGGAGCTGATTAGTAAGGTGGCGAAGCTGCTGGCCACGATGGCCGGGGAGGTTATGGACGCACTCAAGCGGGTCGAAAACAGTGAGTGGCGCCTGGGTGGGGTAGCGAGGTCGGGCAACGCGCGGCCTTCGGATGCCGATTTCGGATCAGTGCGGCAGCCGCGTTGAGCCTCGTTGGGCGCAGCTGGGCACGCCTGTATCGCAGCCGTGCGCAGGGGCCTGCGTCGCGCCCGGCGTCTGCCGATGTCCATATCGCCGCCGGGCCCGGTCGCTGGCTCTCACACCCGCCGCCCTCGCACGCGCCGCCGCCCACCAGGCGTGATCAGCATGCAGGCGGTGGGCTTTGAGGTGGACGACGAAGCCGGCAGCGAGGCCACCGCCGTCGTCGACGCCGCGTCGCGCCTGCTGGAGCAGCTGACGCCGGCGGTGCTGCAGGCGTTTGCGTGCGGGCTGGAGGCCGTGGCGATGCCGCTGGTGCCGTTCATCAACGCCTATGTGGCGCGGCTAAAGATGCTCGCGCGACGGTGGGTGTTGGCTGTGGGCTTTGGATCCTTCAGGGGCGCTGCCCCGCCATGCGCGCTGCCGTGCATCGATGGCTCCAATCCGTGCAGCTGTTGGCAGCGGACGCCCGAGGCGCGTCCGACGCATGCCTGAGTGCGCCTCTGTGCCGCCGCCGCCCCGTTCCCCTCTTTGCGCAGCAACCAGCTCATGCCGCCCGACGCGGCGCTGCACCTGCGGTCTATATTGGAGGGAGTCGCCGCAGCGGCGCGCTACCCCGCCGACAGCGCCAACGAGGGCCAGGGCGCGGACGGCGTGCCGGCCGGCGAGGCTGAGGCGCTCGCGGCGCGGGAGGAGCAGTTTGAGCTCGAGGAGCGGCGGCGGGAGCTGTTTGTGGTGCTGCGCAACGTGGCGAAGCTGTCGCTCGGGGACGCGCTCGCGTTCGTGGGGCGGCAGCTGCAGGTCGTCGCGCAGCACGCGGCGGCGGCGGACGGCAGCGGCGGCGCGAACGGCGCGGGCGGAGCGGCCGGCGGCGGCGGCGGCGGAGGGGCAGCGGAGGGGCGGG
>NW_014010661.1:0-7614 GCF_000611645.1 Monoraphidium neglectum
GTGGTTGAGAGGGGCAGGAGGATTGACAGTGAGGGGGCGTCGATGCGATACACAGTCGCTTTTTGAGACTGCTCACTCCCCTGGCAGTAAGGGGGCGCGAACGCATCATTTTCAGAAGGAGTCAGATAGACCAGCACCGGCGAACACCGAGCCGTTGGTGCGCGCTGTGCGGCCTGACAGCTCGGTGCATGCCGCCCGCGGCAGCCGCTGCGACCCACATCGACCGGCCCCACGTGCGCGCCCATTCCTGCAGACAGCGTTGCAGCCCCTCGCACCCGTGCTGCCCGAGCCAGGCCAGCAGCCGCCGTGCCACAATCAGGTGTGGCTGCTCCCCTGGCGGCGCGGCGCCGCCTGCGCCGTCCTCCTGCTCGCCGCCGCCGCCCATGGCGCCGCCGGTCATCACAAAATCGAGGTCTGACGTCAGCGGCACCCAGTGGCGGTCAATAACCTGGGGACATTTGGTGGGCAACAAATGTTTTCAAGTAGGGAACCAGACGCGCTACCGGGGCGCGGTCCACGGCACGGGCGCGGGTGAGGCGATCGAGGGTGAGACTGGACGTGCCGGGCTGTGTGCGAGGCCGAAGCACGCAGGCGCAAACCGGGACAAGAGGGAGCCAGCAGAGCCGTCCGCAGCCGTCTGCCGCTGGCGACGACGCAGCAGAATGGATACTAGGGAACGAACCGTGCGGGGCCCGCTGGAATGCGGCTCGCGCACACATTGCCCACCGCATGCACGGTCCCTGGCCCGTAGACGCTCCCGCCCAGCTGCAGCACCGGCGCCAAACTGGGCCTGCGCGGGGCGGCCGCCGCCGCCGCCGCCGCGGCCGCCATCGACTCAGGCGCGCGGGCCCCCGCCTGGGCGGACTGGCCGGAAGCAAAGGGGCTCGCACGCCCGGGCGGCGGCGCGCTCGCGCCGCGCGCAGGAGCTGACGCTACGGCGGCAGTGGCGCTCGAGCCTGCGCGCGGAGCGGGCGTTGCGCCCACGCTGGTGGGCCTCTCTCCAGCCGAGCGCCGCTCACGTGCCTGCGCCTGCGCGGCTGGGCCTGCGTCAGGGCCAGCCCCGCCACGGCCGGCAGCGCTGGTGCTGTGGGGCTGGGCCAGGTCGCCCATGTAGAGCCCCAAGCGCTGAGTCATCCACTCATCGTGAAGCTCCTGCGGTGACACCTGGGAACTAGTGCTCTCCCCGGCCCCCCGCTGCAGGCCTCCAGGCTCAGTCCCGCCAGTGACGCCTGGTGTGTCGGGCCTGCGCGTGGACGGCGCTCGCGGTGGTGCGGGCCCAGCGCTCCGGGGTTTGGGGCCCTTGGGGGACGGCGCGGCTGTTGCTGCTGCAGGCCTACGCTGCTGGTCGCGCCACTGCTGCTCGTCCCCCTGCTCCCCTTCCTTCTGTTGCTGCTGCTGCTGCTGCTGCTGCTGCTGCTGCTGCTGCTGCTGCTGCTGCTGCTGCTGCTGCTCTTGCCAAACCTGTCGCTGTGCCTGTTCCTGCCGTTCCTGCTGCTGCTCCTGCTGCTGCTCCTGCTGCTGGCGCGAGTCCAGCATCCTCGTCAGCAGGCGTGTGGCCTCGGCCGCCACCGCCTGCTCGGCTGCCAGCAACGGCACGCTCAGCACCAGGTGACCACCCTCGCCCCCGCCACTGCCGGCCTCGACGGCAGCGGCGACCCTCTGTTGGTCGCCTGCGACGCCGCCGCCGTCGCTGTCCCAGAACGAGTCGGCGCTGAAAAAACTGCACGCGCTATCTGCAGAAGTCGCGCGGGCCGCGGGGTCGCCGGGGACGGCAGGGCCCGCAACGAAGGGTGAAGGCGCGATGCCAAGCGGCCCCAGGGGGCAGAAGCCAAGGAGCCACGTGACGCCTGCCTCTGGGGGCTGGGGTAGCCAGAAGCTGCGGAGGAGGGGCGTGCCAGGCGGGGTGAAGGCCTGTCGGCTTGTGACGGCGGCAGCGGTGGGCGAGCCCCCTGGGGCGCAAGATGCACAGCGCAAGGCCTAAGCAGTGTCGCACCATGCTCGCCCCCTTGCCCCGCCCACCTTGCTGACCCTGCCTCATCGATGTCCACGGCTTGGTCCCACAGCGGCTTGCCGTCGTTGCGCAGCAGCACCAGCTGCAGGCTGCCGATGCCGCCCAGCAGGCCGTGGATGCTGACTGGGACGCCGCCCCCGGCGCCGCCGGCGCGCACGCCGCTGCCGTCGCGCTGGGTGGCCGCGTGTTCGCTCAGGGGGATGCAAAGCGGCCAGATCCAGCTGTCAGGTGGCAGCGGCTGGGAGAGGAGCGACACGACATCGCCGCCCGCGATGCGCGGCGCCGTTGCCATGTGGATGACAGCTGTGCAACGCAGGCAGCAGAAGATTTCGTCCGGGGAAACGGCCGCTATAATAATCTTGTGCCACCTGCTGTTGCGTTATGAACAGGATCCGTGAATCCGAGGTATTAGATCGATCGGGCGGGAACGCCGCGGGTGCAGTCTTACATGTCATGTGAGCTCTAGATTATGAGATTTGATGAGTCACTCTCTGGCATGATACTGTGAGAGTCAAGTCTGGAAGAAGGGCTCACAGTAACGAACCACTGCATTGTCATCATCACCACGTGGCCTGTTGGCAAAAACAACTGGGCAGCACGCTCAACAACAGCACTACGGGTCAGCTTGTTGCTGACAGCTCGAGGTTGCGTATGCATGGCTTATTGCCTCGCTGCTGAGGCCGTGCTCGTCTGACATCTGGGACTGTGTCCCACACTAACCTCGAGCCTGGAGTAATGCTTCATCCAGGCCCTCAAACACTTCAAGGACAAGCAACAGGACAGCTTGACACAGGACGCGCGCAGCGCCAAGCGCGCCGCGTGCAGCGTTGCAAGGCTGGTGGAGCACCAGCAAGGTTCTGCAGATCCGCGCCAAAAGCGCACTCCGCCCTACTCCCTCTCATTAAGCAGAGCCGCAGCAGGCGCTGTAACCTTCGTGGCGGCACAGATCCTCATCAATTAGCACAGCGCACAGAAAAGCGTGGCACAGAGGACTGGCATCTGTGTCTTGCCACGGGCTTGCTGCTGCACCCGGGATACGTCCGCCGCCTTTGCTTGCCGTCACTGCCTGCTGCTGCACGTGTCATGCTTCCTATAGTAGCCCCTTATTATTACCAGTTCCATGTAGTGCAGGCAGCCACCCCACCAACTTGCTGGCGGCATGCAGTGCAAGCAGTGACCATGTGACCGACGGTCAGCCTGCTGTCACCAGTGACCAATGGGCGCTCGCTGTCGACGAGGAGTATGATACCGCTTCTTATGCACTCAGTTTGAAAGCTCCCTCGCATCTGTTTACAGTTATACACACGAGAAGAGGTGTCATGGAGATCCCGATTTCCGTTTCGCTATTTCTTGCATCTCCTACCAACGCAGATCTACAGGCACGGGTCGATGGCCTGCCGCCCTTGAAACCTGGTGCATCAAGGCTTTTGCTGAGCGGTGTGACTCGCAGGTAAAGCTCGGGGCGCAGTTGACATGTGATTGTGCACCGCTTCGGCGGCGCCAAGATCGCAATCCACGCGTCCTCCATTGCTCTCTCCTATGACGCGTCGCACTGCAGCGGCAAGACCAGCATGCTGTTTCACCTCAGCTGCCGCGCGGCCGCGCAGGGGCGCAGCGTCGTGTGGCTGTGCTCGCAGGCGCGGCTTGAGCAGTCGCCGCCGCTGCTGCCGCGCGGCCTCCACCGCAGCAGCCCCGCCCTCGCATCGATCGCGTTCAAGTGAGGCGCTGCGCAGGCTAGCAGTGGGACAGGGTGAACCCATGCCTCTACACCCTTGAACACACCATGCATGGTGCTCAGCTGCCTGGGCGAGCCGTTGCAGGCCAGGGCAGCAGCCATGGCCACCTCCCGCAGGCAACCTTTGCTATTTCACAACATGGACAATGCAACGATTCCAGCAACACACATCACAACAACCGAACTGGCCTTACTCGTCCGCACCCCGTACTCATTCAAACTGGCCTCTCAGGTACATAACCGACCTCTCGGGCCTGCGGCGCTACGGCGCGTGCCTGCACCTGCTGCCGCGGCCCCCAGACGTCC
Source organism: Monoraphidium neglectum (assembly GCF_000611645.1). Classification (NCBI taxonomy): domain Eukaryota; kingdom Viridiplantae; phylum Chlorophyta; class Chlorophyceae; order Sphaeropleales; family Selenastraceae; genus Monoraphidium; species Monoraphidium neglectum. The sequence goes on from NW_014010661.1 coordinate 4,053, forward strand.
TCATCGTGGATGACCTGTCAGAACTGACCGCAGCCACCAGGCACGCCCTGCACGCCATCACGCCCCTGGTGCTGTCTTGAGCTGCAGCTCGCAGACCGCTGTGTTGACTTCCAGCTTTGCTGAGGACGTGTGCTGTTCGACGCAGCCGCTGCCGTCCTCGCCACCTCCCCCCACCACCCAATGTCAAACAGGGTGGCACGCACCTCGTTGGCCCGGCCCCTCCGCCTGCGCCCCACAGGCTGGAGCCCGGCCGTGGCACGCGCGATGGGGAGTTGACCAAGGCCCTCGCGCTGCTGGTCGATGCGCTTGAGCACGCCAGGTGAGGGGAGTTCGTTTTGATAGAGGTGCTGTGCTGTGTGGTGTGTTGTGATGCAGGACCAGGCAGAAGGCAGGCTGTTGAAAACAGAGCGCGGTGGGCTGGCTAGGAGCGATCTTCCTGCACGTTTCACGTCGCCACAGCCGTCCTCCCCCGCCTGCTCGCCTCGCAAGCGCAGGGATGCGACTGGCTGTGTGTGCCAGCTGTTTGTTTCGGACACAGCTGGCGAGGACGGCCCCCGCAGCCTGTATCTCTTGTCCCGCTGGTTCCATGCGGTCGTCAGCCTCACAGGCGCGTATTGCAGCCCTGCTCACTCGCTGTTAGGGCCGCGCCATGGGGCCCTGGGCCTTAGCTGCTGCCTCATCAGCAGGCCGCAGCTGCCCCATGCCCCGCCCTGCGGCTCGCTTCCACGCAAGCCTGACGCCGTTGCTCGGCCCTGTACCCACTACAACCTGCCGCAGGGACGCCGCCCTCAGCGCTCACGCTGCGCGTGGCGGCCGCTGGCGAGCAGCACGTGCCGGCGGCGCTCGCGGCGGCGCAGGTGCATTACTCGGTGTCCCATGCGTGCATCGCCGCGGAGGCGCTGACGACTGCAGTAGCTGTGGGGTGACGCAGTCAGCAAGGCTAGGGCACTGGAACATGTGCTGATGGCTTCCCCGCTGCAACAAACGGGAAAGCTTGACGAGAACTACTTGAGCCTTTTCTGGGAGTTTGCCTTGTGATACATGGAGGCCCTCCCCTGAAGTGGCGGCTGGATGGCGTGCAAACCCTTTGGTCCCAAGCTCCCAACAAGTTACAGGGCAGCGGCAAGGTATTGTGCATTACATGCGTTGGCGGGCCTGGCGGTTCGAGCGCATCGTCATCGATTCAACGTCCGCCAGGCCGGCGTGCGCGTCAATGGGCGGCAGTGGTGGGCGCTGTCAGGTGAAGAGGATGGACAGGCCCATAGCAATGCAGGCGATAGACACCCAGGGGCTTAGCCGTTCCCCTGCGGCGGGCGTGGGTGGTTTGGGGCGGGGGGCGGGTGCGCGTGGCGGGTTCAGAGGTGCGCCAGCGGAAAGATGGGGGATGGGGTGAGGTGGCGCAGGCTCACGGGGATGGAGCAGCTGCTCTCGCTGTGGCAGAACTGACACCCCCCTGTGCCGAAACAACACGCCACTTGATGGCAGCCACCGCACAGTGTTCGGCGGGTGATGACTGCCGCACAGCCCTTTGCTGCTGCTTGTTTGCGTGGGTGCGGCGCTGCTGTTTCCCCATGGGTCTCGATCCGCACAGCCGCACCTATCCGAGCCGCCTTCCAAAACAGGCCCTTGAACCTGCGGCAGCAGCGGCGTGCTCATGTGAGGAAGCAAACGTGCGACGGCCGCATTTCGAGGCTGTCCATGGCGCACCCATCACCCGCGGGCATACCGGTAAGCAGCTGCATGCCGCACGCAGTGTCACCAGGGGCCGATTCGCTGCCATGTCTCATGGCTCAATCATAACCCAGCCACCCACCCCGTCGTCTGAACCAGGCCGCCTGGGTAAATGAGCTTGTAGTAGGTGCAGGTGCATATGAAGAGCAGCACCACCGTCAGGAAAGACTGGAAGTCAAACAGAGCAGACATCGCGCCCGCAGCCGCTCAGCCACTGCTGCCGCTAGGACAGCCCCTCGGCTGCGCCAGCTGCCTGGACCGCGCTGCGCCTTTGCGTCGTCCTTTCTTGTAGGTGTGGCGCAGCTGCCGCCCTGGCTAAGGCTGCAGGTCGTGGCCTCTCGCTGTGCAACCAGAGCGCCGAAGCGCCACAGGAGCGCGCAGCTCCACGCCCTCTGCCTGCGCCCCTTTCGGCAGCAGCCTCGCAGGTTCCCTGATTCCTTGTGCTTCGAGCAGCACAACAGCCTGTCCTTGATCAACCACTCCTTGATCAACTACTCCTCCTCTACCGATCAGCTGATGACGGTGTACTCAGAGATCACTGAAAAAGGCACCTGTCAATCAACCAACTGTAACATTTCGATGGATACCGTAATTGGCATACATCAGTTCTAGAGATGTCGACATTGCACATTTAGCATAGTCCTTTCTGCAGCTGCATCCCGTGCCGTCTGCAACGCCAGGGCTTTTCTGTCGTTTGATCGCAGACTGGCCAAGCCCTGGAGATCCCGTACAACAGAGATATATAAGCAGGCAAGGGGCCGCTCAGGACGCGGCACCTGCAGACCTGCTGCACCGCCGCCGGCGCACAGGTTGATCACAGCGTCGGCGCCGCCAAGAAGGCACGACCCTGCCAGCTGCGGCTGGTTGCGCCGGCTGGCATGCAGCTGACCAGTAGTAGGCTGCAGGGGGCCACGGAGCGCATCGGCGCGCACGCCCCGGCGCAGCGGGGCAGCCGCCCGCGCGCTGGCGCCAGCTACGCAGGCAGCGTCGGCCTCGCCCCTTGCACGGCACGGGCTGCCTGGCACCAGCCCAACCCGCTGCCGTCGCCCCAGCGCCAGTGCCTGCACAGCCCCCGTCGCAGCATGTCGGCCCGCTGCGCCGCCACCCCGGACGCCTCGTCCCCCGCCCCGACGGCGCCCGCCGACCCCGGCGCGCAGCGCGCCGCGCCGCTCGGTGCGCGGCTCGGCGCGGCCTACGACTCCCTCTCAAACATGCCGGACTGGGCCGCCAAGGGCCGCCGGGCGGGCGTGATCCTGCACCCCACCTCGCTGCCCGGCCCCTACGGCATCGGCGAGCTCGGGCCCGAGGCGCTGGCCTTCCTGGACTGGCTTGCCGCCGCCGGCATGCAGTGCTGGCAGGTGCTGCCGCTAGTGCCGCCGGACCCCGAGTACTTCTCTCCCTACTCCGGCCTCGACGCCAACTGCGGCAACCCCCTCCTCATCAGCCTGGATGCCCTAATAACAGAGGGCCTGCTTGCAAAGTCCGACGCCCCCGCGGGCCTCAAGGCCAGCGGCGACGTCGACTTCGCCGCTGTCGCGGCCGCCAAGCTGCCGCTGCTGTCCAAGGCCGCGCAGGCGCTGCTGACCGAGCCGCGCTTCGCGGCGCTGCGCGCGTCGCTCAAGCGGTTCCGGGCGTCCAACCCCTGGATCGAGGACTCCGCGCTGTTCGACGCCCTCCGGAAGCGGCCTGACCTCGAAAACAAGGAGTGGTGGTTCTGGCCGGAGCCGCTGCGGCTGCGGGAGGCGGGGGCGATCAAGAAGGCGCGCGCGGCGCATGCCGCAGAGATCGACGAGTTCGTGGCCGTCCAGTTCCTGTTTGACCGGCAGTGGCG
>NW_014010660.1:0-3465 GCF_000611645.1 Monoraphidium neglectum
CCCGCCGCCGCACGGCGTAAGCGACCCCGTCCAACATCACGGCGTCGCCGCTGGCCCACGCCGCAGCGCCCCTGCTGCCTGCAACGCTGCCCCCAGCCGCCCCGCCAGGTCCCGGCAGAGGCTGTTGGCTCTGAACCTTAAAAGCCTCAGCCTCAGCCTCTGCCTCTGCTGCCGCCTCCGCCGCCGCCGCTGCTGACGACGCCTGCGGGCCAAAGCTTGCGGCGCCCTCGCCGCCCAATCCGAGCTCGCGCCACCCTTGGCCCCGCGCCCACTGCTGCTGCACTTCCAGTTGCAATGCCGCCTCCTGCAGCGCCCCACGCTGCCCCCCTTGCCGGCCGCGCGCGGGGCCCTCCTCGTCCCGCCCCTCCCCGCCGCAGCCGCCCCCGTCCGCGTCGCTCCCTGCGCCGCCCTCCCCCTCCCCCTCATCATCGCTCTCGTCCGAATCGAACGAGGGCACCCCGCGCCCCCTGCGCCGCCGGCCGCCGCCCGACGACCCCTGGGCGCCGCCGCCGCCGCGGGCCCCGCTGCCGGCGCGTCGGGCGCGGCCCGAGTCGATCTGGTGCCTGCGGTGGCAGCGGGTCGGCTTCGAATAACCAAGCTGGACAATGAACCAGCAAGTGCATGCGGGCGGGACGACAAACACGACTGTGTGCATGCTGACGCGGGCGCAGCGGCGAGGCGGGGGGCGCGGCCGCCGCGCACCATCGCGCGCGGCACTGCTGGCTGGTCCGGCCCTTGAGCAGCTGGCTGATGCGGGACCAGCTCGTGCCGTGCTGCGCGTGCAGCTCCAGCAGCCGTGCGTCCTCCTCGGGGCGCCAGGAGTCCTTGCGGGGGCAGGGGCGAGGGGGAGGGGGCGTCCCGGGAAGGGTCGGGGGTTGAGGGGGGGGGATGCGCGACGCGGCGTGGCAGTGGCGGCCGAGGTGCTTTGGTCTCCGCCCCACCACATCTGTGTGGATGGCCCTGCTCTGTCGCGTCCAACTCACCCCACCCTGCCGCACGCATCCACACCCAAACACACACGCGCGCGCGCACGCGCACACACACACGCGCGCAAACACACTGTCATTACCCCCTCAGCGCCCTGGCCGTCTCCCTCTCACCCGCTTCACACCCGGGTCGAGGTGGCGGCGCCAGCGCCCCATGCACTGCTGGTCGGTGCGGCCCGCCATCTGGCGCGCGACCTCGGCCCACTTGCCGACCCCCAAGGTGTTGACCAGGTCAACCAGGCGCGCGTCCTCTTCCCTGGTCCACTTGTCGCGGCGGATGTTCGGGTTGACCTGGGGACCGCGCATTGGTGGACGCGGCGGCGGCACCGTGATTGGGGGGGGAGGGGTGCGGGAGCCTAGGGGGTCGGTGGGAGCAGGACGCGACCCGTGGGCAAGGCAGAGCCCAGGTGCAGGGATAGGTAGGTGGGCTGGGCGGCGGGGAGCCGGGCGGAAGCTGGGCTGGATTGTGCTTCAAGCGCAGCATCGTCCTCGGGTACGCAGCAAACGCGGGTGACGTCGCGGCCGGCCCGGACGCTCACCTTGTGGCGCCACCTCTGGGCGCACTGCTGGCCGGTGCGGCCAGGGATGTAGCGCGCAACCTTGGTTAAGGAGGGGAGCGGGGGCGACGGGTGGGACTGCATGGCATCACCGAGGGGGCTTCGTGAGGGAAACACGAGGCACGGCCTTGGTAGCAGTGATGCTTGCACGCAGCCATGCAGCCGTGATATTAGGGGCGCGTCCGGGAGCATCTGGGTGTGCGCCGCACCTCGCTCCACTTGTTACCGAACATGCTCTGCGCGGTCAAACGACGCGGGGGGGGCAGCGGCGAGTGAGGCGCACATCAAGATCATTGCGGTGTGGATCCCTCCACATGTGCGGGGCGTGCCGGGCCAAAGTGGCCCGGGATCGCTGCATACAAAAGCATGTTTCGTCACACACAACGCCATCGGACTCATAGGCGCCAACAGCGGCAGGCAACAGCTGCATTGACCACCGAGGTATGGTCCACGCAGCATGTGGCTCTTCGCGGTTTGGAGCGGTTGCCGCGTCGCACCTGCCAATAAAACAGAAGTCCATCTTCTTCTTTGTCCCATGCTCCCATCTGAGACGTTGGGTGCAAGTATAGTACGGGGTAAGCGAGGCATTATTTTCACGAGGCATCCTGCTACCGACGGGGCCCTTGCGCAAGCCCCGCGCTACGTAGCGACATCCGAGCCGTCTTCACCACACCTTGAGAGCCATCTTGGGGGGCATCCTGCCGCGTTGGCGCAGGGCAGTGCGTGCTGAGCTCCTCGAGGGCTCCTTGAGGCATCAAGCCATCGTTAAGTTTATACAGATACTTTCTTAACAGCTATACACACGATCCTGCTCGCCCTGAATAGTTGTTGTGAGCTGCTGTTGTCAGAGCGGCCCGTTGAGTGCGGATTATACCACATACATGTGATTTATATTGATAGAGAGGGTATCCAACAATAAATGAACATTTCGAGTGAACGGACGCAGGTGTAAATGCGCCGACTTGATCTGCTCATCACCTCGACCCGCTCCCCGATCAATTGATGTACGCGTGTTATCCATCAAGATCTGATTCTTCAGGATATGATACAATATTATCGCTGCCAACGTCGCCCGCTGCTGCCCACACGCCCATCATCACCCTGGGCGTTCCCACTGTCGGTTGCACGTGACAACCGACGCGCCGATTTCTGGAATTCAGCTTTGATTAGCTCAGGTACGATAGTAAAGTCCTTGGTGGTCAAATATCTGCCCCCTGGTGTCAAGGACAGCTGACCGCAGTGCTGCTGTGTTTTGCGACAGTGTCCTGGGGAGGGTCCGCACTTGTACGCCCAGCCCGCTGCTGACCCAACTTTGCAAGGTTGTGGCATTTGCATCCAGCTTGTATGCGCTGTGCACATGTCCCCAGTTCAGGCAAGCACGCCAACAGACCAGGCTGTCTGGCATGTCAGCTCCGCCCCTGGTGGCCCTGCTGTAGTCAGCTCAAGTCAGGTGAGAGGTGCGGTCAAGTGCTCCATGAAAGCTGCTGAGCATTACCGTCGGCGCCATACTGCTCATAAGCTATTTGTGCACGTCGATCAAACACCTCCAACTCTCAATCCTTGCTGCATCACCGAAGTTTGTATTGTGATCTCGACGGATCAAATCTGTGCGCCTTCTCGAAACATGTTGCGGTCCCTAGGACGCTCCTTGCAGCGAATCGGACGCGCCCTAGCTGGGGAAGGTGCGTATTGTGCTCAGCGCGCCGCCCTGCGTTCCTGCTTGGACGCATGTGCCGTTGCTGCAAAGGCACAAGCGCATCGCTTGAGCGCGCCACAAATCTCGACACACCGTGCCCGTTCTTGCAGTAATGATTATGCCCAAACCAGTGGTGCTGTTCAAGTTTGACAACCAGAAGGAGGTGGACCGCTGGCAGGTGTACACAGACGCATACTTCGGCGGGCGCTCGCAGGCCGAGTGGCGG
>NW_014010660.1:3870-8017 GCF_000611645.1 Monoraphidium neglectum
GGGCAGAGACACATGCATGCTACGCCTACGGATTGCTGCACGCCCGCTTAATCAGGACGCGAGCCTGCCGGGGCAGCTGCCAGCCGCCGGCCCAGCCTGCTCAGCAGCGCCTGGCACTCGGCCCGGGCGCCCAGCCGTGGCCGCGGACAGCTCGTCTCCGGAGCAGTACGTTCCCAAATCAACATTGCTGCTCAGGCGCTTCCCGTCCCATCCCAACCGCCTCCATTCAAAGGGCGCCGCGGCGTTCACCGGCCGCTGCAGCACCGAGCTGGACGACGACGCTGACCTGGCGCGCGCCGGCTACTGCGCCGCCAACAGCAAGGCGCGCCCGCGCCCGCGCCCGCGCCCGTCTTTTGCACCCAACCCCGTGCACACTGGGACGCCTGCACCCTCGTCTCCCAGCCACGTTGACCTGTGTCTGACCAGCCGCTGCGCAATCACCGCCAGCATGCGCGCCAGCTCGCACGCCGCCGGGCGCATTGGCACGCTGACACATGCATGTACATGTGTGGACATTTACATATACAGTCACATATGCATACGTATTAGCACATATATGCATATACACAGTATGCATATGCCTGTGTCTACATGACAAGAACCTTCATACTCAGCCCACATGAGAAATCCTCCCAACAGCAACCCCAACACTAGCCCTTCTTACACCATGACACCAGGTGACCCACATCGGCGACTACTTTGACCTGGACGTCTTCACCCACCTGGTATACACCGTCCGTGGCGACGGGCACACCTACATGGCAAACGTGCGGGTGGACTCGCTCGCGGGCGGCGTCGGCGACGTCTGGCAGGCCCCCTTCACCACCAGGCGAGCTGCGCAGGCCGCGGGACGGCGCAGGGGGAAAAAAGAGGCAGCAGGCGCCATCGCGGGCCGTGGCGGCGGCGCTGCCGGTTCCACGATGCTTAGTGCGTGTCGTGTCGTTCCGCCCCGCACGCCGCTCGGGGTCTGCGTTTGCGCCCCAGGCCCCAAATGCCGCCCTAGTCACCCGCGCCCGCCCGCCTGCGCCACGACGCGCCGCCACACCCCCTGGGGCCGACCCTGCCAGGCGGTCCGCGGGTTGGACGGACGTGCGCATCCCCTTGAGGGCGTTCCTGCTGACCTACAAGGGCCGACTGGTGGAGGGCCGCATGGAGCTGCCCAAGGACAGAGTGGTGTCGGTGGGCGTCGCCATTTCGGCCCTCGCGTCCAGCGACCCCGAGGACGAGGCGCGCAGCGGCGTGGAGCAGCGGCCGTCGGACGGCGGCGGCGGCGGCGCGGCGGCGGCGGCGGGCGGAGGGGAGGAGGCGGCGGCGGCGGCGGCGGGCGCGGCGGGCGGGGAGCAGCAGCAGGAGCGGGCGGATCTGGAGGCTGACGTGGGCGCGAGCGAGCCCGTGGTCCTCACATCGAATTTCAAGCTGCTGCTCCGGCAGATACGAGCAGAGGGCCGGGCGGGTGTGACAGGGCCCGCGGAGGCTTAGCTGCCCCCACCGACGCCGACATGCACGCATCCCCTGGCACGCTGTTGATGTTTGTTTTTGTTTTCGACCCCCATCCCTGCTGAGGGCATTCCTGCGTGTGGATACATTTGCCCTGCATTTCTTTGTGCCCTTGTCAGCGGTTGCAAGCAGTTTACACTCTTGAGATGCAGTGACGTGTTCATCGTTCGTGTTTATTTTTGGCGCTGGCCCCGGTGCCGCAGCGCCTGAGCGCCGCACATTGCGCGCTCGTGTGCCAGCGCGCAACGGCGGTAACATAAAAGTGAATGTTTAAGGCAGGAATAAGGGCACTCGCAATCGAGTCGTCAGATGAGAGCTGACGCGCATGACGCGCTGCGGGTGCGCGGCGGCGTGCCCACAGGGGGGATCACAGATGTGCTGGCATCAAAGCGCGGATGCGAGGGGCGCGCATGCGGTGTGCTCGCCACAAGGCACCTGGAATTTCTGTCTGCTTTCTCCACGCGCAGTCCGCCTGGCATGCTTGCGAAATAAAGACCCAGGAAGGGCATGCAATATACTGGCCATTGGAAAAAGGGGATCACGTAAGTGCAGCGGCATGGGGTGGCCAGCCAATGCTCGTCGGTGCCATCCTGTTGATGTGCTCAAATGCACCCCTCCTGCTTGATGTGTGTTGCCCTGCCACTGCGCTACATGCAGGCCCGCATCCGCCTTGCCATTCCTGCTGCCCCAACCCACGCCAACTGACCTCGTCGCCGCGGCCGGCGAGGGGTGGCGAGAACACCTCAAGCCGCCTGCTCGCGCGCGGCCGCGGCCGCCGCCGGCAGGCCGCCGGGGTTGCTGGTGGAGGGGTTGCCCGGCGCCGCCGGCGGCAGGTTGGCCTGCAGGGACGCCAGCACGGCGCCCGCGTCTGACAGCTCCGCCAGCTCGCTCGCCACCAGGTCCAGCACACCCTCCCTGGGGGGGTCAGAGGTTTGGGGGTGTGGGGAGGGGGGCGGGATTTTGAGGGAGGGTGTTATGGAGGGGCCGCAGGTCGGAGGTGTGCTGTCGATGTGGGAGCTGGGGTCTGGAGACCGAGCGGAGAGCAACACACTTAGTGCTGCAACGGCAAGGTGGTCGGCCAGCGCGTAAGTGGGGCTGAAAGCACACAAGGCCGCAGCGTGCGTGGCAGCAGACCCCGGCCACCCCCACTGCAGACTCCCGAAGCAGCGCGCCGCCCCGCGCCTGTGGCATGTCTCCGTCTCCAGCGCAGCCAGCGAGGCCTTCAGCTTGGCGGTCTCCGCCTGCAGCAGCAGGCACTGCTGCAGGCTGCCCTCCGCCTCGTCCTCCAGCTGCAGGGTGAAGGAGGGTGAGGGGGTGTTGGGCGAGGGGGGTGGTCAAATCAGTGGTGAAGATGGGCTCAAGCGCAGTCGCACTCGATCTACGCTGTCCAATCGGGTGGGTGAGGTAGCCAGCAGGGCGCTCGTGCTGATGGCCAAGCTCGCTGGCACACGCATGCACACATGTACACGCACGTGCCCGCATTACGCGCACATGCATATGTGGTCACATCATGCTTGATTTCAGTCCCCACAATCAAAGAGCACCCAAGATAACACACGCGATGCAAACCGCGCACCCGCTTGACGGTCTCCGCAGCCTTCGCCGCGTCCCGCTCCGCCGCCGCCCGCGCCTCCTCCACCCGTGCCTCCGCCGCAGTCAGCGCCTTGCGCAGCTGGCCCGCGTGCGCCGCCAGCTCATCCTTCTCTGCCTGCACCGCGTTGAGCACCGCGGCCGCCGCCTCGCCGCGCGCCTCGGCGGCCTCGAGCCGATCCTTCAACTCATCCACCTCGGGGCCCGGCTGGGCCGCCTGCGCCGCGCGCGCGTCGCGCAGCTCTGCCTGCAGCGCGTCGCGCTCCGCCTCCGACGCCTGCGCGCGGCCGAGCGCCTCGTCCAGGCGTACCTTGAGGGCCGCCAGCTCAGCGGCGGCGGCGTCCCCGGCCGCGCCGGCGGCGGCCGCGGCAGCGGCCAGCTGCTCCTTGGCCGCCGCGACCTCCGCCGCCGACGACGCCGCCGCGGCCTTGGCGGCGGCGAGCTGCTGCCTGAGCGCCGCCGCGTCGGCCGCCGAGGCCTCGGCGGCCGCCTTGGACGCCGCCTCGGCCGCGGCGAGCTGCTCCTTGGCGATCCCCGCGTCCGCGGCCGCCACCGCAGCAGCGGCGGTGGCGGACGCCACGGCCTCGGCCAGCTGCTGCTTCAGCGAGGCTGCCTCAGCCGCGGCGGCCTCGGCGGCGGCCTCAGCGGCCGCCTGTGACGCCGCCTCGGCCACCGCGAGCTTCTCCTCGAGGGCTGCCGCCTCCGCGACGGCCGCGTCGCCGGCCGCCTTGGACGCCGCAGCCGCCTCGCGTGCCACCTCGAGGTCGCCCGCGGCCGCCGCCAGGCGGGCCTGCAGATCCGAAACCTCGCCCTCCCGCCCCTTCGCGTCCCCCTCCACGGCGGCGAGGCGCTCCTGCAGCGCCGCAAGCTCCCCCTGGGCTGCCTCAAGCTCGGCCCCCGCCCCGCTCGCCGCCTCGCGCGCCGCGGCTGCGGCCGCCTCCTTGACGGAGTCCAGCTCAGCGCGCGCGGCCTGGGCGGCGGCCTCGACGGCCTCTGCGCGCGAGGCCGCAGCGGCGGCCGCCGCCGCCGCCGCCTCGCGCCCGCGCGCAAGCTCCTCGGC
>NW_014010659.1:0-7606 GCF_000611645.1 Monoraphidium neglectum
CACGGCGGTCAGATGCGGTCAGGCCGCCGGCCTTGAGGGACGCGCCCAGGGCCCCAGGGGCGATGAGCAGGGCCAGGGCTGTGTGGCAAGGGTAGGACACAAAGAAAGAAATGTTTCAGTGAGATCAGCCAAAGCAGAGGGGGTTGGACAAGGGGCAGTGCAGCGACGCAGACAGGCGCCCAAGCTCTGCTGTTGCAGTGCACTTTCAGCCCTCAAGGGAGCACTCACCACAAGTGAGTGCCCAATGGAGACGAGCCATGGTTGTAGGGATGAGTCTGTTTATCTATGATCAACGCTTTGTTTCCGCTCAAGTAGTGTTTGAGGAGCCCTCGCTAGGTACCGCTGAGCTCGACGCTCCAATTCGGACAGGTTCCGCTAGAGGCTGGATACGCTTGATAGTCGTTGGTTGAGAGGTGTAGACAGGTTGTTTGATTGATTTTGCAGGCAAGCGCGGGCCATTTGAAGGACGAGCCCCGCACAAACCCAGCTGCGCCGCAGCTACGGCACCGGCCTGCTGGCGCCGTGGAGCAGGTGGGTGGCAGTGACTGGGTGACTGGTCCCGGCGACCGCATCCTGGGTGGTAGCTGAGCACGTCGTTTCCTGGATTCTAGATTTGTTCATATGCTGCACAAATCGCATGCCAACCCACACCACCCTGCCGCAAGCCCCCAACACCACGCTGCGGCCCAGTTGCTGAGATGTTTTCTTTTGGGGCTTGGAGGGAAGGGAGGCCTGTTGCATCGGACGTGCACTCTGCCGGGGTGCGCAGCGCTTTCATGGGTGGCAGCGGCAGGATGGTGTCAGGGCGGCGCTTGGGGCAGGCCCGGGGCTGATGCGGGCGCGAAATAACCCTGATGGGCGTTTACAGCCACGGGCCGGCTTGCCCATGTGCAGCGCGCCCTGGATGATGCTCCAAAACGAAAAGGTGCGAAACAATACGCGGCCGTCGGGCGGTACGTTGCAGCTTGAAAATAGGGGTGGCTGGCTGCGAATTGCCCGGGCACAGGTCAATACGACTGACTCTGCATGTCCAGGCAGCCCAGCAGCAAGCCCTGGCCCTGCCGGACCCGCGCTTCTGCTACCTGGTCTTTTGGCGCCGTCGCCTTTCCGGCACTACCCTAGCAACCAGTGCGTCTGGTGTGTGAGGCTCGCATGCAGCATGCTGTGAAAATTGCCTCCCCTCTCCCAGCGCGCCGCCTAGATCAAACCCACCGAGAATTGCGTACATCCATACCGCGGTAATGGCTGGCTGCTGAGGCTTTGAAAAGGCTGACAGCTGGAAGATGCATGCAAGAAGCCAAGAGCACCCACATGCCCTGGGTGCAGCGACCATGCGATGTCACACCTGCATCAGCACAAAACGGAGCAGAAGCAGTCAAGCATGCTGGTGCACCGCCTGTGCTTTGCTTTTCGTGTTTGCAGGTCACTCGGGCGCGCCGGGTCCTTTGTCTTTGTGCATCTCGGGTGGTCATGCATCACACGATACCCGCCGCAGCCGCCACGCCACTGTTCAGCATGGTCGTTCCATTGAACTGTTGCCTTCTCACGCGTTATCTATTTCTCCAACATACAACCTTGCGAATCGTTCACGTCCGAAACGCCACACATGACCAAACTCACCAGCCGGACACTCGTTGAGACTTTGACGAGTAGCCAGCTGACCCGGTAGACTTCAGCTCGGGGCTTTGCCGCAACCATTAGCCGTTTGAACCCAAGGACACCGGGCGGGACGAGCTGTCACCCGAATCGCGCCATCGATGGTGCCCACGATTGTGCGTCGGCTACTATACGCTTTAGCGGTGCTCCTTCTGGCAAAAGAGGGATTATGCTGTCTCGAATGTGAGTTACCTAAAAGGGGCGGGGCTCCCCTGGGATGTCGAGCATCTCGCAAGCAGAGGGGCGCTGCGCCGCTGCTCGCGCCCGCTGCTCCACGGGCGCGCCAGCCTATCAAGCAGGCGGCGCTCAAGATTTTTTGGAGCGCATTGCTCCAAGCCTTCGGCAGCCGCGCAGCAGCGCACCGTTCATGCACCAGGGCCGCCAACCTCCCGTCGCAGCCGGGGCTCGCCAGCACTATATGCATGCCAGCGGGTGCCACAGGCGCCTCACCACAGATCTGAGCAGCTAACAAACAGCCCGACCACGGCTTCCCCCTCCCTGGCCCCGGCATCCCCGCAGCCGGCACACTGGTTCGTGCGGGCAGGAGGAGCATCAGGACCGTTGCTTACAACCTCACTGGCGACTCGTGGGTCCAAGTGGGGGCAGTGGAGTATGAGATGCCGACGCCAGGCCTTTGGCAGTATCAAGTCATCTACAAGTGAGGGGCGACTGGATTCAATGCACAGCCCCGTCGTCCCACCAGTTTCAAATGCTGACTGTGAACAAAACACCGTGTGGCAGCTGCTGCTACACCTGGCGGAAAGCTGAAACGCACCAACTGACACTAGCCAGCTGCACACAATCGCGCCGTGCAGTGGCGGCCTGCGTGCCACGCCTGCGCCACTGCAGCCGCTGCCCCCGCATGGGCCGCTGAGCGCACTACCCTGCCAACCTCCTCGCAGCGGCACCGGCGAGGACAATCAGACGATGCTGTGTATGCAGTCCATTGACGGCATGGACCCCTGCAGGCGCCAAGACACCGAGGACGCCGCATCCACCCAGCTGATTTTCGGGTCTTGCTACTATTACAACGTCACATCAGGTACGTTAACATGTGATTGTGACGGGCGCTGATTGCCGTGTTTGCTCCCTTGCAGGAACAACAGTGGCGGTGTGCACACACGCATAAGCAGGGGGGGACTCCTCAAGCTGGTTTCACCCCGCCGCCTCGCTAGTCAACCCTAACCTCACCTTACCCCGCCACCCGGCCCGGCCCCCTGCCGCGCGCCTGTGCTTCCAACCCGCAGGCAAGACGCGCCTGCGACGCAAGCAGCTCGGCTCCAAATACAGCATCACGGACGCATGCCTGAAGCCCTCTGGCGCGCAGGACTTTTGGCCCCAGGGCGCCACCAACACAGAGTGGACCCTCGAAAAGGGAAAGGCGGAGGGCACGCTGGTGCTGTCTATGGTGGAGGACCGAGCCGAGGACCAGTGCAAGGGCGCCGCGCCGCGCCGGTCGCGGCGGACGGAGAGCGTCACGCTCACCCTGATATCCGGCTGCGCGCTGAGCACTACGCGCGCCGGCGGCGGCTGCGACACAAGTGAGCAAACAGGCAGGCGCCTGGGGTGCGGCTGCGGGGGAGGGTTTGCATGAGATCTGACGAGTGGTTTGCCGCTGTGCGTGTCGGCAGGGTGGCGGGCGGCAGCGCCAACGCTGCAGTGGTCCTGCTAGGACCGCCTAGGATTTTGTTAGCACGCGCACAAACATAAGAACTCCAAAACCAGATGCCACGCCAACCAGACAACCACCCCCGCCCCTGCATCTTTCGGCAGACGTGAGCACATGCAAGCCCTGTGGGCCTGATCAGGTCAACGTGACGACCTGGCTGTCATTTGCCGGCAGCATCTCGATGTGCGTCAACAAGTCAAGCTTCTGCCATGTGGGGGAGACATTCTTTGGCTGCCCGGACGGCTTCTGGTGGGTCGGTGCTGGCAAAGGGTTGTGGCGTGGGGGCTGGCTTTGTGAGGGACGGTCGCGTGTGACGCAGGCGGTGATCGGCGGCAGCCACCAGGTTTGCGCGCAGTTGTGGAAGGCTATTTGGTGCGTGCGCTCACATGTCTTGTTGCTTTACCACCGCCCAGAACGCGCTTCCAACACCCTTGCCGGGCCCCACTGACCTCCCACACGACCTGCACGCTTGCATCCATATGCAGGGGCGCCTCGATCCGCGGCAACTCCCTTGAGTGCCGCGCCTGCGAGCCGGGGACGTACCGAGCATGGGCCGCCCGCAGCACCTTCCAGGGCCGCTCCGGCGGGCCGCTGCTGCTGAGCACGTGCGTGCCTTGCGTCGTTCTCCAAGACAGCGGCTGGGCAGCGCGGGCGTGCGCGGCGTGCCCGGCAGGGCAGGTCGCCCAGAAGCAGTTCTCGCCCACCAAGTGCATGAACTGCCCGCCGGTGAGCGCGTGCGCTGGTGGGGCCGCGCTCCTGTGCACAATGAACTGCGTGCTGACTGCTGGCGTGTGGGATCGTTGATAGCTTGCATCGTGCCGCTCCTAGCATAATGTGGTTGTTCAAATCAAGGCCAGTTCCAACGTTTTGAAACTTTAGGAATTGTATCATAGCAGTAGTTGGTGCCTCTTGCATTTTGCCTTGCAGGGCACCTTCGGTCCTCCCTACAAGCCATCATTGTGGTCATCTATCAAGAACAACACGTGCTTCGACTGCCCGCAAGGTGGTGTGGTTGGCAAGCACTGCATGCATCACCACCCAAAGCCCGCCCCAACTGCCTCGGCCGATGGCCTTGCGCGTTATCGGATTTTGCAAGTCTGTCTGCATCTGTTACGCTATTCCCACCCTTCTCGCTCTACAAGCCGCGCGCGGCTTTCAACGAGGACGCCACGCATGTATCACTGCAGCCCCCGCACACCGAAACCTCCTCAGGCATGTATCAAGATGAGGAGGGCAAGCAGTCCTGTAAGATTTGCAGCACCCCCTGGAAGTGCTACCCCGAGCTGTCTGTGAACCTTGGAAAGGTGGGCTGAGTGTGGGAGCCGTCGGTTGACATGACGGGCAAGATCAAGCCCTCGCGTTCGTGGGGCACATGACAATCTGCTGTCGGCGGTCGGGCGCCTTCACCGGGCGCATGCTGTGCAAAAAGAACAAGGACTTCCATGAAGTGTGCATGGGCTGTGCGCGTACGTGATCGCTTGGAGGTGCTTGCTGCGCCAGTTTGAGACGGCAGGCGGGGTTCGCCACCTGCGCAACTTGCAATAAAAGCGTGCCCTCGCCTTCCCGCCTTGGCGCCCGTCGCAGTTCGCCGACGTGCCCTTCCGCTTCAACGGCCCTTTGGGGGAGCCGGAGTGCATGTCACTGGACGGCAAGAACTGTTGGCGGCAGGACAACTTGACTTGGTGGGCTTCCTGTCTTGCACAGGCTCACGGGGAGGGGGGCAAGCGGCGCTGTTAGGGGCGTGCATGAGGGGGGTGACGCTGTCAAGCGTGGAGAGGTGTGGGCGGGGAGGGGCGGCCCTAGGATTTGAGACGCCTTAGGCGAGGGTGTTGCGAGAGTGTGTGGGGGCCTACTGGGTGTGGTTCAAGGGGAAGGGGGCGAGGGGCCCTCAATGTTCTGATCTGGGGTCAGAGCATTGCAAGGTTGACTCATGTCCTGTACAGACGCAACCCGGGCCTCAGAAGCGTGAGGGTGTGTCGGAGCGGGGGCCGTGAGGGCCAGGCGTCGACGTAGGAGGCCTCACATTCGCGCCAGGCATGTCGCCCTGGTAGCGGGCTTTGAGAGTTTGGGAATCTGGGCAGGGGCGCAAAGATGTCAGCAGCGCCCTGCGCTTCGCAGCTCTCAGCGCTACTGCTCAGCGCGTTAATCACCCCCTACCAACAGCGCCGTGTGCTGGCTTTGCAGCGCCCACACAACCACGGCGCCAACCCGCGGCCGCCCGCCTCGCTGCGCCCCATCAACACCCGCACCCCATCTGCAGCGGCGCAAAGGTCAAGATGATACCAGATCTGGAAAAGGCGGGAAGGCTCAAGCCCCTGCCGTGCGGCGAGCCCCACAAGAAGATCTGGGGATTCGACGGGTACTCGGAGCAGGGGCACTGGTGCAATGGCATCGTCAGCGCCTTCACGCCTGCCAGCGGGCGGCCGAGCGGCTACAAGGCCGACTTTTGGGGCATGCCGCCGCAGCCCAAGAACGGCACCGCGATCGGCGCCACGAGCGATCAGCTGTGCAAGCCTCGGTTAGGCTGGTGATTTGGCAGGTCACGCGCATCAGGTTGAGGGGTGTTTCAGGGTCGTTTGCGTGGTTTGCTGCGCTGTCAGATCTTCGGGAGCTGGGGGGAAGGGGGATGGGGCGCAGGGTTCCGGCGCAACTTGCTATTTGAGCATTGTTTTGACGTCTCCTGCAGCAGGTGTTGCTTCAACTAATTTGCCCAACAATTGTGAATGCACGCACGGGCGCACGGGCGCACGCTCACACGCGTGCACATCAATGTTTTCATGCACGCACATTCACTCGCACACATGCGTGGATTCTATTTCGACCCTGCCGGCAGCTCCACAACTTAATTTTTTCCAGTTGCAGCTGTTTTTGGAAGTTGTCCTGCCGTGCGGCTGTGAGTATCGCAATCATGCCCCTTGGCTGCTGTCAATCATTCCCACGTCTGTGCACTGCAATCGCTGCTGCCACTGCAAAGAGTTCTGCGTATGCTTTATTGGCCCAAGGGGTTGGGCGCTGCGGCAGAGGTGGCAAGCTGACAGCAGCAAACCCACGGCGCGCGCACGCCTGCCAGTGGCTGTAAGAAAAGCCACCCCACAACGCAGGTGTAGCGCAATGTACATGTGCCCAGGGTTTGGAGCCTATTAGGGTTTCAGACTTTGAGAGGAGAGGTTACAAAAAGCACACGAGACTGCTAGGGACACATTCGCTGCTTTGGAAGGTGATGGGGCAGCGCCCCGCAACCAGGAATGAAATCGCCTGCAAAGCCCGGTTTTGTGGCGGGCCCCGCTGGATGGGCGAGCAAAGCGGCGAGCAGCTGCGAGGGGGCTGGCGCGGGCCACGATTGCGGCCCCCCCCCTTGGCAGGCGCCGGGACCAGGGCGGCGGCTCTCAGGCGTGCGCCGTTTGCGGCTCGCGGGCGTCCGCAGTGCGCGCCAAGCAGCGCAAACGGCACGCTGGCGTTGTGCGGCGTCTCCGCGCGCGTGCGATGCCCACAGCAAACGCCGTTTGGCATGTGCCGCGATGTGATTGGCCCGCCGGCACTAACGGGCCGCGGCTCCCGCTGTTACCCAGCAGGCGGATGGCAAAAAGGCCCATCGTTCTCACTCGGGCTGCAAACACCTGACGAAACCCAGGCTGGCGTAAGTCGCCAGGAAATCCACAGACAGAGGCCGACTGCACTCGCGCATGCATCCCTTGGCACACATGCAGGGCGTGGAGGCGCAGCCGGCGCCCGAGGGGGGCCCATCCTGCATCACAACAGCAGGCCTTGACTATATGGGGCCCCTCATGCCTGCGAGGCACCGCCCCCTCACCCCTGCTCACTGGCTCACCCCGTGCTGAGGGCGAGCGCCCGGCCCCAAACAACGCCGACGCCACGCAGCACCCCCGCCCCGGCAAAGGCGACACTGCCTTGTGAGGCCTGCCTAGGCCGCCGGCAGCGCCTGCTCCGGCCCGATCATGTCCAAGACTGCCTTGCATGCGAGCCGAGCGGTGGCAAGCACCGACAGAAGGTCCCACATCCCCGCCTCAAACCCGACAGACAGCAGCAGCGCCGCGACCTTGCGAGCCCCCGCGCCGCCGCCGTCGCCGCCGCCGGCCGCGCGCGCGACGAGCGCCTCGCTGGCGGCCGCGGCGGCCTGCCACTTGGTCAGCACCAGGAGGTACGACTCGACGCCCAACAGCAGTTCGCGCCGCGTGGCGGCGCTGCCGGCGTCTTGAAGGATTGGGGGAGCGACCTCCAAGGTAGAGCTGGCGGAATTTTGAGTGGCCGACTCGTCGGGGC
>NW_014010658.1:0-7602 GCF_000611645.1 Monoraphidium neglectum
GCGCGAAATGGCCTGCTGGGCGGCTGGCTGAGTCCTCGATCGCACGTCGCGGCAACTGTGTGTGCATCACATGCACACACGTGGACCCACCCACCCCACCACGTCGGCATGAAGCATTGGCCCCTGCTCTGTCGCGCTCACCACGTCAGGAAGTCAAAAGGCGGCGCCTCGTCCCCGGGGCCCAGCCCGAGGTCGCGGCAGTGGTGCAGGCGGCGCGACACGGCGGGCAGAACCTTGAGGCCTATGGCCACGTGCTGGCTGGTGGATATGATGGACAGCCGCTCGTCCTGAGAAAGCGCCCACCTGGGGGCGTGGGAAGATAAGGATCAGTGGTATGGGCACAAGAAGGTGGCCCAGGTTCGTTGGATTGGTGGCAGCAGAGGGATCGGGGTGGATCGCGCAAAGCCACGTGCGGAATCAATCGAGGGGGGACAAGAATGACGCCGGAGCGGAGATGATGGGCGCGGATGCACAAGCAGGTCGTGCAACACTGAACCGCCAACACCGCCATAAGCGATGGCGCACACTGCTTGTCGTTCGTGCATGCACCCCTGCGGCCCTGGAGCCTGCACGTTCAGCAGCTTTTGGCGCCACAAGCCCCGCACCAGGCTGCGGACTTCTTGATAGGGATCAGCGCCGCGCGCGTCGCCGCGGGCCGCCCCAGGCCCTCTGAGACGGGCACCAGCTGCTTCAGCTCGTCCCTTGTGGTGTAGCGCAGATTCGAGGTCACGCCCGCCAGCGCCCACGCGGCGGCGCTTTGGTGGGTGCCGCCCAGGGCGGCCGCGGCTGCGGGGCCCTCACGCACGGCCAGCTGCGGCGCCGCGGGCAGAGGATCGCCCGTCACCGGCGCCACACTGGTGACGCTCCACTCACCTTCCTCGCCGGCGGTAAATGCAACCAGCACCATGCGAGGTTGGCACGCTCCTGACTTGGGGCACAGGCGTCTGTGGCGGTGTGATCGGCGCCGACCACAGCGTGGGTCGGTAGGCTTATCGGAGAGCTGATTCTGCGGGTTGTTGCTTGTAGGCGTTGCTGTGAGGTGCCTCTCAACACGGTGGCCCGCGGGTCAATGGCAACAATCTGATCTTGCGAGCCCTGGACACTTGTCACCGCGTTCTGAACTCAGTTAACCGTGAGTTCTCAAGCTCTACGCTGTTGGGATGCTGATACCTAGCTGTGGGCGCAGTTCCAAAGGGCACGAGGCAGCATCACCTGGGTGACATTGCACGTGGGTCCACATGCATGGCATCATGCCGCCAGGTGGGTCCCACAGCGATATGGGGCCCACTCAATCATGTCATTCGCTGCTACTGGCTCAGGTACGTTCAGCATTTCAGCATGAGGAGGCGGTGAGCAGTGGGCACATGCAATTCCAGAGAGGGCTGCGGCAGCTAGGACCACAGGGGGCATCAGGGGGCTTTGCGCGGCAAGCATCTCATGGGATCCAGCACTGAAGGCAGCGTCGACGCATGACACACATGAGGATTGGTGAAGGCGATGATCAGGTTGCACAAACGATCAAACTCCAGCCAGCAAAGCATTCACAACACGAACTTGCTGATGCACAACAGACACAACCCTTCAGTCAGGGGAACCGCGCCTGGGGTATGTGGTATGCACGCTTACGACTCCACTGACGCATCGCAGATGCCCGGGCACTTCGAATGCCGGCTGCCTGGGTGCGGGGGGTGGCGGTGACAAGGCACACCGCGACACTGTGCTAGTTTGGAGCGCTGCGGCTGCGTACTGTGCACACCAAACTTTTGCGGGTGAACACGCCCCCCTTCCCCGTGCTTGTCGCGCTGCGGTGTTTCAAAAGACCCAGTGAAGGCAGCCAACATGGTGACAGGCTGAGGGCCATCCTTGATTCCCATTGATCAGGGGACTGACGTGCCTGATGGCCACTTGCTGCCATGCAGATGCCGCCCTGCCTCACATTTCCCCGGCTGCAAGCTCGAACCCACACAATGGAGTTGACTGGGCGCGGTGAGGCCGGGTGCAGAGGCGCTGGGTCTCCCTTGCACACATCAACGCACCCCGCGAGTCACCATGCCGTGCAGCCACCACGCAGGGCCCCGGGCGTTAGCTGCCACCCGCCTTCGCCGCAGCTGCATCGAGGCCATGCACTGGCACGAGCGCAATGCTAGGCAGATCACCGTCTTTGAACCTAAGCTGATGCCAGAGCCCGAGGTCGAATGATGTCCGGTGCGCCATAGCGTACGTCAAGCATGAAGATCTCATGATAGCGGCTTACACCACCACGATCTAGCAGCATCATGCTGACATGATACGTGGGGGGGGGGAGCAAGTGCTAGGTGAATGCCCCATGCTTTGTTTGCCACACCGCCAGCGAGCTACAGTCCCCCCGCACCTGCGGGGCTGTCCGCCCCGTCCACCGTGGCTAGGAGTAGCTTCAGCGCCGCGGCCGCCGGGCCGTCGCCGCGGCCCGCGGCTTCCTCTCGCGCAGAGCTGAGCCGCGCCGCGGCCGGCAGCAGCTGCCGCCCACCGCCGGCAGCGGCCAGCGCCACGGCCCAGCTGTCGACGGTGCCGGCGTCCGCCGCGGCGCGCAGGAAGGCCCCGGCGTCGCCGCGCAGCGCCGCCAGCAAGGGCCGGTGGGCGGCGGGCGCCGCGGCGGCGGCTCGGACCGAGAGCAGTGTTTCAGGGTCCGCCAGCATGGCGCCGAGGAGGGCGCTTGGCTGCTGCTGCTGCTGCTGCTGCTGCTGCTGCTGCTGCTGCTGCTGCTGCAGCCCGTCGCCAGGAAGCAGCGGGTACATCAGGCGGGCAAAAGCCAGGCAGTCCGCCAGCGCCTGGTCCTGGACTGCCGCGTCGTGGTAGTCCGGTGGTGCAGCTACCACCCTGCCGGCCCCGGGCGGCAGACTAGCGCCCTTCACAACCCGGGCGCGGCCGGCCCGCGCCTTGCCGGCAGCGCTGCCGCTGCCGCCGCCGCCGTCGTGGGTTGGTGCAAATGTCGGTGCGGCGGCGGCGGCCGTGGACACGCCATGTGAGGGCTCGGGGCCGGCTGATGTGTCGAAGGCGCCCTCCACCCGCGCGGCTTCCAAAGTGCCCGACTGCAGCGGCTTCGCACTTGCTGGCAGTACGGCTGCCTTGGGCGGAGTGAGGTCGTCACGCGACCATGATTCCTGGGCGGCCGCGTCAGCATTGGGCCTGGCAGGGGGTCGCGGCGGCGGCTCCTCTGCAGCTGGCTCTGCCTGCGACGTCGCGGCGCCGTCGGCATCCAAGGCAGCTGCGGTGGACGGCAGCGTAGGCTGGCCCGTTGACACCGCCGCAGCGCCGGCCCCTCCAACGGACGCCGCTGACGCCCCGGCCTCAGCCGCTGTCGCCCTGAGCGTCGTCGCTGCCGCTGCGGCCGTCACAGCGCTTTTCCCTGCCATCGCCGGCCCATCCGCCGCTCCTGCTGTCGGCGGCCCCGCCACTGCCTCAGCCGGCGCTGCCTCTGGCGCTTGTATCACGTCCATCTCTGCCGCCGTTGCCGCCGCTGACTCCGCCTCTGCCGCTGCCGCTGCCGCCGCCGCCGTTGCCTCTGCCGCTGCAGTTGCCTCTGCCGCTGCAATCGCCGCCGCGGTGGACCACCCTCGGACTGACTGGTCCGCCGACCCCGACACCAGCACACCCGGTTGGCCGGCCACATCACACACGCACTGAACCGCCTCCGAGTGCCCCCGCACGAGCGCGACCGCCCTGGGCGCCGCGTCCAGCTCAGCGTCGAGCGCCCAAAGCTGCGGGCGGTAGGCGGGCGGGCGGGCGGGCTGGCGGCGTCAGGGGATCGCGTGGGCCGACGGCTGGGGTAGTGCCAGCTGCCTTTGCTGCGCGCCGCTGATGGGCGGACGAGCGACCGCAGTGCATGACAAGGCGCTGCAAAATGGCAGACATCCCAGAGATGGAGGCAGTGCATTGGCCACAAGGGCTGCCAGGGCTAACAGCAGCCCGCCTCCTCTCACCTGGATGGCGCCGTCGCCGCGCGCGACACACACCAGACCGTCCGCAGCGAACGCCACATCCCTCAGGCCCTTGGCGGACGCCGGCAGCGCCGGCAGCGCCTGCACACGCGGCCAAGGGGCGGCGCCGCCCCCGCCGCCCTCGCCGCCGCTCCCCCCGCCCTGCGGCGCTTGCTGCTGCTCCTGCTGCTGCTCCTGCTGCTGCGCCTGCTGCTGCTCCTGCTGCTGCTCCTGCTGCTGCGCCTGCTGCTGCTCCTGCTGCTGCGCCTGCTGCTGCGCCTGCTGCTGCTCCTGCTGCTTCTGGTCAACCACCTGCCCCCCGTCAAACCAGTCCTGCGGCCGCAGCTGCTCCGCGAGCACCACCGTCTCGCCGCCAACGCCGCCTGGCCAGCCGCAGACGTGCACCGTCCGCTGATCAGCCGCTGCCAGCAGGGCGCGCCCGCCCACCCCCTGGCCCCAGCGCAGGTGGGATATCGGAAAGCCGCTGGTGTGGAAGCAATGTATGACGCTCCAACCCGGCACACCTGCCGCTGCAGCCGCAGACGCCGGGACGGAAGGGGCGCCAGGCGGCGGCCCCAGGCCCACCGCGGCAGCTGCGGGCACCTCCAAAAAGACGACAACGGCACCCGCCTCGCTGGCGGCGGCCAGCACGCGCCCGTCGGGGTGCCAAGCCAGCGCGCTCCATTTGACAGCCGGTGCGCTCGTCGCAGCGGCCGCCGCCGCCGCCGTCGCTGCCGCCGTTGCTGCGGCGGCCGGGTCCTCTCGGGGTGCGCCCGCGCCGGCGTCGGCCGTGGTGTGCTCGAGGCCGCTGCCGCCGCCGCCGGACGGCCGCTGCGCGTCTTGCTGGCGGAAGGCCGCCCACGCCTCCTCCAGGGCTGCACTCACGTCGACGGGCGCCGCGTCTGCGCCCGTCGCGGCGCCACGCGCCGCCGCGTCGCTGGCCTTGCCCCTGCCCGCGGCGGCCGCGGCGGGCGTCGCGGGCCACTTCAAGACGCAGCCCTCGCCCCCCAACGAGTACAGTGCCGCCGCTGGCGCCGGAGAATGGGTGGCTGCGGCGGATGGGGCGGATGACGAGCCGGCCGTAGACGCCGGGGAGGGGGGCTGGTGCTGGGACGAGGGCGCTGCTGAGTCACCACCTGCGGCGCCGCAGTCTGCGACGCGTTCCTGCTGCTGCTGCTGCTGCTGCTGCTGCTGCTGCTGCTGCTGCGGCGGCGGCGGTGGCAGCGGGGAGAGGGGCTGGTGGTGCGGCCGCAGCAGCTGCCAGCTGAGGTGCAGCGCGGGCCCCGAGTGCCGCAGCGCGAAGGGCTGCGCCTGCTGCGCCTTGGCGGAGATGAGGCCGACGCGGCCGTCTCCGCAGCCGTAGGCCAGCAGGCCTGCGCAAACGGGTATGCAGCCGCAAACAGTTGTCGCTCTTTTGTTTCAATGGGGGGTGCAGACCGGCCACAGGATGTGCAAGGCGCTTCGCTGGTTTAAATTGCAAAGGCGTTGACCCCGCGGCCCTCAGGCGGTCGTGGCGCCAGAGCTGACGGCGTCAGGGGATGCGATGGGTGCGGCCTGAGGGTTTGACCGGTTTGACTGCTGGTTTGCGTCAGAGCGTGCAGGCTGCGCCCCTGTCACCTGGGTTGCTGGGATGCCAGGCCAGGCACAGGACTTTTTCCTGCAGCCCCTGCCAAACGATGGCCGCCCCCTTGGACGCATCCACAACAGGCGGCGCGCGCGGCGCCGGCCCGTCCGCGCTGCCCGCTGCCGCGGTCAAAGCGCCCCCTGCTGCCGCGCCGCCCGCAACGCTGCCGCTACCGCCGCCGCCGCCGCCGCTGGCGGCAGCACAGCAGCCTGGCGCCAGCGTGGCGATCCGCACTGTCTTATCGCCGCAGGCCACCGCCAGCAGGCCCTTACCAACCTTGCCAGCCGAGGTTGTGGCGCAGCAGTATGCATAGCCCCCAAGCCCTGCAATCCGCCAGAGCACGCCGCCGCCGCTGCTGCCGTCCGTAGTGCTCGGGGGTCCCGGCTGCTGCGGCCCTCGCCACTGCTGCTGCTGCTGCTGCTGCTGCTGCTGCTGCTGCTGCAGCAGCTGCTGCTGCGCTGGCCCCTCCACCGCCGGCGCCCGTGCGCGCCAGCTGCTGGCGTCGCTGCCCGCGCCCTGCCGCCCCTCGGCTGGCGGCGCCGCCTGTCCGCCGCTCGCCGCGCCGCCGCCTGCGCAGCCGCGGCCAGTCAAGGCGGGAAGCTCCGTCACAGAAAGGTATCGGTCCTGCGATATCGACACCACCGCCCTCATCGACCCCCGGGCCTCGACAGCGCCCGCGTCGTGCGCGCCGGGGCCTCTGCCGGCGGGCCCCGTGGCTGAGGCAGCCGCCGCGCCGCCCGCGCCGCGGCCCGCCCGAGGGCAGCGCGGCAGGAGCTCGAGCCCGAAGATGAGGCGGTTGCTGTGGGCGCCCTTGACTGCCGCCGGTGGCTCGGGGCGCCGGCCTGGTGGGTATGGGGGGAGACGGCGGCAGGGGGAGCGGCGGTGAAGCGGCGGGAGAGGCAGCGCTGCGAACACGGCCACAAAGATGGCATCAGCGTTGCCAACGCGCGGCCCGGCGCTGCATCAAGTGCGGCGTATTGCTTGGAAGAATCTCTGCTTGGTGGGGCCCATACATGGCCTTGTTGCCGCACCTGGTTTGAGGCTGTAGAGCAGCAGGCTGCCATTGAAGCCGCCCGCCACCACACAGCACGCGCCGCCCGGCTGCAGCGTCTCGGGCAGCACGCGCGCGGCCGCCCACAGCCGCGCCGCCCTCGCGCCGCGGCCGCCGCCGCCGCCGCCGGGCGGTTTTGGAAGCCATGTGAACACGAGAGGCGAAGGGGCCGCTGCCGCGCTTCCGCCGCCGCCGCTGCCCCCGCCAACACCGGTGCGACCCAGGTTTTCGCTGCCTGCAGGTTGCGGTGGCGGCGGCTGCAGCCTCCACAGCTGCAGGCGGCCGTCCTCCCCTCCAGACAGCAACACCTCTGCTGCTGCTGCTGCTGCTGCTGCTGCTGCTGCTGCTGCTGCTGTCGGCGGCGGGATGGCCCCTGGGGCGACCCTGCTGGCGCGCCAGCTACCTTCTGGCGGCGAGCTAATCTCCTGCTGCCCCTGCTGCTGCCCCTGCTGCTGCTCCTGCTGCTGCTCCTGCTGCTGCTCCTGCTGCTGCTGCTGCTGCTCCTGCAAGTGCGGCTCAGTTCTTGGCCCCGGCGCCTCTGCCGGCGCCTGTTGCGCCGGCTCCTCGCCTGTAGCCGCCCAATGCAAGCAGTGCACAGGCCCCGCGTGCGCGGCGACGCGCCACAGCAGCGCGCCACCCTCAACATCCACGCAGCTGACGCTCCCGTCCGCACAGCCGGCGACGACGCGCCGCGCGGGCTGCGGCTGCGGCTGTGGCTGCGGCTGCGGCGGCGCGGCGCTGGCGTTGGCCGGGACCACGCAGCTGGCGACGGTGGCGCGCTGTCTGCTCCACGTGGGGTCCGCCGCCAGGCAGAAGACCTTCCCTGGGAGCTTGAGGGGCAGGGGCTCCAGCTTATTCACATCAACCCCCAGCCTCCACAGCAGCAGCGCGCCGGAGGCGTCGCCGAAGAGCGCCGCCGCGCCGCCCTCGGCGCCGAAGCTGGGGCGGGGGGCGCGGACGGGGGGTTGAGG
>NW_014010657.1:0-4996 GCF_000611645.1 Monoraphidium neglectum
GCATGTGTGTGAGTGCGTGCTGCGTGCGTGCAGGCACATGCACGTTGGTGTGCATGTGCGTGTGCAGGGATTGAGGCGGCCGTCTGTGAGGAGTACCACTGTCAACAGCAGTGAATCGAAATGGCCACAAGTGATATCTGCATCTGGCGCCTTCAGGGGAGCTGCATGCAGGCAAAGGGGCAGTTTCAAAGCACCAGGGCTGCAAATAATGGACACAGGATGCCGCCCCACGCTGCTCGCATGTCAAGCGCGGTCCTGGCTGGCGGTGGGGCGGTCAGCTCCCCCTGCACATGCTCAACGCAGGGCCCAGGACCCCACCAGCCCCGCTACCATCCTCCCGCCTCAGCGCACCCCTCACGCACCTGCACAATCTCCCCGACAGCGCCGCAGATGACCTCCGCCAGTCCGCGCGGCAGCAGGAAGGCCGGCCCATGCTGGCTGTGCTGCAGGCGCGCCGTGCGGTGGTGGTGGTGCAGGGCGCCCACGCCGCCCACAGCTGCAGCAGCGCCAACAGCAAGGGCCGCCGTCCGCAGTGGCAACACGCGCCCCTTCAGCCGCATCATATTTCGCCCCGAGCCGCCGGGCACGCCGCCCTTGAACTGCGGCGCCATGGCTACGCGTTGTGCGCGTGTGGCTTAGCCGCCGCAGGGAATGCGCGGCCCAGGCGATTGCGCCGCGGTAGCGGTGCTGGCACGTGGCGCTGGCAGCTGAGATGCAATGGCTGATAGGTCCCTATAAATATTGTGAACGCATCTACACTGGCCCGCAATCTCCAGAAGCTCAAGCAGGCGGCCTTGGGCTTTGCCTCGAGTGGTCGAGAGGCAGATGCACGGAAGAGCTGCAATACAATATTGCGCTTACACACACAACTGTTTCCAAAAGCACCGACAACATCGAGACACACCGTGCGGCAGGAAGATCGTGGGCTGCTCGATACTGCGGTGTGTGCAGCAAGCACTGCATCAAGGCATTCAAAGTAAGAAACTCCGCGGAATCTGAGACATTTAGAAAGCCATCATAGTGCCTCACCACCACACACCCGGACACGCTGCTCTCACTACAGAAGAACTGGTGATCGTTGTGAACACGACTCGCCCCAGCCCCTTTGTGCGATTTGTGGAATATTAGAGAATTATTATGCTCAGGCTGCGGTGCTCAACAAGCTGACCCTGGGTTCATGATTGGAAAAGCGCCAGCTGAAAAATGCCAGCAAACCGTCGCTACTGTCCTTGCAACACGGTCTTGTATCCACATGGCCCTGGAGAAACTTAGCTGCTCCTATAAGACTAGCGCGCACACCATCGTAAAGTATCGACAACTGGGAAAGCATAACTCAATGGGCCTCAATCAAGCAGCCACCTGTCCAAGCAGGTACGCAAACAACTGCCAAACTGGACAGATTAGCATTACACGGGTAATGTCATGTCTTCTTCTGCAGCCTCGTTCATTGACCACTGCACATCCACGGCCAACACATCCGTCGTTTTGTTATCGCGGCAGACACTGACTTACCACCACCCACTCAGCTTCTCGGATGCGGACAGCAACACTTGAGCAGTTTGGGTGAGCGCACCTCACCTGTCTGTAGATCTAGATGTGCCTTTAGACTGAGAGAAGCCTCATGCAATATCTTTGTGTCCACTGCAGGGCAGCTGTAATGTGAAGGACACAGCATTACATGCAAACCTCAGCAAAACAGAGTTCACACTATACAGTCCACCACTGCAGCAAGGCAGGAGGTGGCAGTGGAGCCCACAGCCCTGATGCTCCTGAAGCCTCTTGCCACGCACTTGAACTTCGTCATCAGAGATTCCCCACCCCGTCCCCAGTGACCTTGTGCAGCCATCGGCGCCCCCGTCTGCACACGTTCATAGCCGCCTGCCCATCTGGTCTTGGATCAGACATCCCCCCACGGCATTGCCAGCGGGCGGTTACACCATGGCACATCGCACATCCCTCTTGTAGCAACGCGGGCCGTCCTTCTCCAGAACGCCTGACATGGTTGGTTTTCAGCACGCAAACACCAGGTGTGCCAAGCAGGACCCTGCTGGGATAAGAACGAGACATGACAATGAGCAGGAGCTCATGTTTCAGGGCGAACCAGGCGCTTCATGAAAACACTGCATCCGCCCAACAGATTCGTCTGGGCCTGATGCACAGCGCTCCACTGCAGCCCAGGTGCTGCGTCACAAAACCAAAGAATATGGGACAAAAGTCCCCTGGGGCGCATCATGAACACAACAAAGCAAAGGCCGTTGCATTGTCAGCAAACAACCGCATAAGAAAGGGCACGGAGTGATTACCGGCAGGGATGCACATTGCGAGAATTGCACATGGTACCCAGGGGGGAGGCCACACAAAACAGGCAACGAGACAGGTGAAACATCACGTTGCAGCCAGCGGGGGCCCTGTGCGGTGGTCACGGCGCTGTCATCATGGTGTTCCTCAGGGCGCTGCCGCTGATGGCCGGGAGCGGCTCCACCACGCCGGCCGTGCTGTCGCCCTCCAGCTCACCCCCCTCCTCGCTGTCGCTGCCGTCGTCGGCGTGCTGCCCGCGCGTGGCCCCGCCTTTACGCGCGGCGTTGGCCTGCCGGTCCCACCTGGCATCAATCGCGGTTCGACAGGGACCAGGGTGCAGTGTCCAGTTGGGTGAGGAAGGGCGGCCGTAGCTGGGGATGGCTAAGCTTGCGGAGCGTGAAGGACGTGGCTGCCCACGCTACCTCGTGCGTGTGCCAGCTCCACGACCCCCGTTGCTGCTGCTGCCTCCCCCCTCAAACCCCGCGGCCCCACCGACAGCCACGTGGCGTGACCCCCCCTTGCGGCTCACATGGACTTGTAGACGCCCCCCGCCGCCATGAGCTCCTCGTGGGTGCCCTCCTCGGCCACCAGCCCGTCACTCAGCACCTGGACCACATGGGGGATGACAGGGGTGGGTGTGGTGGGGTTGAGCAGCTTGGTGCATATTCAGACTGAGCGGCTGCTGCGACCCTGCGGCCGCCCTAGCTGCAGGCACCTGCAACCAAGACCTGGCGTCGCGGCATGGCCACTACTGTGGTGTCCCATAAGCGCACCACGATCCGGTCGCAGGCGCGAATAGTGGACAGCCGGTGCGCCACAAAAATGGACGTACGGCCCTGGTAGGAGGGTGCAAAGAGCATGAGTGTAAGGTTGTGTGCAGGCCTGAGAGTGTGCACGCATAGGAAAAAGGGTGACCACCCTCCCCGACAGGGGTTGCGGTGTGTGAACGAGGGGGGGGGTGGAGGGTGAGGGGAGGCAGGGGGGGAATAAGGGGGTAGAGTGTGAAGCGTGTTGCCGGCAGAAGACCCACCAGGGGCCCCTGGCACTCCTTGGCCTTCCTCGCTGGACTGCATAACTTGGACTGCGCGCCCCTAAAACCATGCCGCAACCCTCATGCCGGAACGCAACCATGCACGATCACATGCTGTGCCTGCGGTCCCTGGCCCCCCCTCCCCCCCCCGCACCTGTGCCAGCTCCCCAAGTGATGCCATGATGGAGGCCTCAGTGGCGCTGTCCAGCGCACTCGTGGCCTCGTCACACACCAGCAGCCGCGGGTTGCGCAGGAACGCACTGGGGTGCGTGGGCGGAGGCGCGTGGGATGATATGGCTTCCGGGCATGGCAGCAGATCGGTGGAACGGGCCCAGGTGCAATGTGTGGTAGCGGAGGGAGGGATGGGAGCTGGGGGGCCAGCTGGCGCGGGGACGAGCTGCAGTGGATGACGCCCACTGGGGACGTGACCGAAGGAGCAGCGCACGCATGGCACACGGAGTCCCACTGACAAGAAACATTTGAACATTCCCCCACCAACTCCCAGCCCCGTGCGCACCGTGCTATGGCAACGCGCTGCTTCTCCCCACCACTAAGCTTCAGGCCGCGCTCTCCCACAGGGGTGGCGTAACCATCAGGCATGCGCAGAACAGCCTCTGCGTGTGTGTGTGTGTGTGTGCAATGAGAAGAGGGAAATGGCTCGACAAGGATCCAACACAGACAGCGTGGGAACAGGTTGAGCAAGAGTGCATCAGCAACGCTCGCATCCCTGGCAAACACATCTCACACAGGTGATCACCCGCCTGATCAAGGCCAGACGCACAGGGCGCAAATGCAAACGGCCCCCGCAACCCCTCACCCCCCGGCCCCCAGCCAACCGTGCAGGTGTGCCATGCGTGCTGCCTCCATGACGTCGTCGTCGCTGGCCTCAGGGCGGCCGTACCTGATGTTCTGCAGGATGGTGTCGTTGAACAGCACGGTGTCCTGGGGGAGGGGGGGGAGGGGGGGAGACGATTTGAACAGGTGAGATCGTCCAGCCGACACTCGCAAGGGGGGCCCGGCCCTGCAAAGTACGCAGAGCTCGAACGCAAGGCGGCACGGTTGAAGTAACGTGGTTGGGGTTGACCGGTGTTGAGGTGTGTTTGTGGCAGTGTGTGGTGTAGCGTCAGCCGGCTATGGTCGCTGGCCGCAGTGCCGAAGACAGATCCCCGGCCCCTCCAACAACAACAGTTTGGGCATCACCCTGGATCACCTGTGGCACGACGGCAACGGCCGACCGCAGCGCCTCGCGCCGCAGGTCCTTCACGCTCTCCCCGTTGAT
Source organism: Monoraphidium neglectum (assembly GCF_000611645.1). NCBI lineage: Eukaryota > Viridiplantae > Chlorophyta > Chlorophyceae > Sphaeropleales > Selenastraceae > Monoraphidium > Monoraphidium neglectum. The sequence goes on from NW_014010657.1 coordinate 4,608, forward strand.
CTGGGGAACACGAGGGCACGTCGCAGAGGCAGCCAACAATCAATCACGACGCCCCTCGCTTGCGCCCGCCTCCCGCCCCTTCTTGCACAACACAAGACACAGGCGCCATACTCAGCCCTGGCTTCCTGCTCCCGGCAAGGCCACGAGGCCCGCTCATCATGTGTCCCATCTCCACCCCTGCCACCTGCGGGCCCCGCCTGCCCACCCGTATTTCCCCTGCTGCGGGGTCGTAGAGCCGCGTCACGAGCTTCAGCACTGTGGACTTGCCGCTGCCGCTGCCCCCCACGATGGCCAGGGACTTGCCCGACTCGACGCGCAGCGACACGCCCTTCAGGACCTGGGAGGGGGGGAGAGGGTTTTGGGGGGGTGGGGGTCGAGAAGGGCGGCTG
>NW_014010657.1:5461-8060 GCF_000611645.1 Monoraphidium neglectum
GAGGGGGTGAGGCATGGCGAGCGCCGTGTGCCCCCTTTTCTGCAAGAGACCCCAGCCAGAGCCCGCGCGACGCTTGAGCCCGTTTTGTGAGGAGAGCCACCGACCTCGCCTCCTCCCAAGCTCACCTCCCCGCGCACCGCCGCCCTCTGCCCCGCTGCCCCACCCCCGACAGCACCCTCGCGCCCGCTGCGCCCCCACCCGACCCTCTGCCCTCACCATCCTCTCGGGGTGGTACCCAAACCGCACACTGTCCAGCTCAACCTCCAGGCCAACAGTCCGCCCCCACGCCACACCACCGCCCGCGCCGTCAGCCGCCTGCCCGCTGCCACTCGCGAGCCCGTGGCTCGCGCGCCGCTCCTCAAGCGCCGCTGCGCCGGCGGTGAGGGGCGCGAGCCCCCTCGCTGGCGGTGCGTCTGGCAGCGGCCTGTCCCCGTCTGGCAGGTCGCTGCGTGTCTGCAGGATCTCGAAAAACTCCTCCAGGTCAACCAGGGACTGCCGCAGCTCCCTGGTGGTGTACGGGTCGGGGCATTGACGTTGACGGAGGGCAGGGGGAAGGGGCGGGTGATGTTGGTGGTGATGGTCTTGGCTGAGTGAGCGGGGTTTGCGTGCTGGCTGTGAAGGGATTGCCTGTGCCCTGGGAGGCGACACCTTTGTCATGCCGCCCGGCTGCCATGATCCAGCCTTGCTGACAAAGGCGACAACACGATGCGAGCATGGCCACCTCAGGCATAGTCGCGGCTTCTGTGTCGCGCGCATCACCTGTAGAACCACCCCAGGAACTGCAGGGGGCTCCACAGCTGCAGCAGCAGGCCCTGCAGCAGCACCAGGTCGCCGGGGCTGAAGCCCGTGGCCGCGCCCGCCGCTCCGCCTGCTGCCAAGGCTGCGCCCGCGCTGGGCCCGCCGACCACCGCGCTGATCAGCACTAGGGTCAGGCCTGGACGGTGGTGAGGTGAGCGAGAGGGGGGCATGGGTTGAAGCGGCAGGCACTCTGCAGCTGAGGCGGGCGAGCAACGCGCGCTGGGTGCCGCGCCAAGCGCTCAATGTTGCGGCAGTCACCCATGATGACAGCGCAGCTGCCGCCTCCTTGGCCCGACCTTGCTTTCCCAGGGCGTGGGCCCCAGCCAGCCCAGCACTGAAGCGCACGTCTGCAGGAGCGCCGCAGCTGCGCACCCCCGCTGCCCTCTCCACCCCCCCGGCTCCAAGAGCGGCGGCGGCTGCTCACCCACAGACAGCACAAATGCCTGCCCCGCATTGAGTGTTGCTGCCAGCCTCTCCGTCTGTATGGCTGCGGCCTGGAAGCCCCTCAGGTAGTGGTCGTACTGGGACACCTCCAGGTCCCTGCGGTTGCCAGGGGGGGGCCGAGGAGGGGGGCAGAAGAGGTGGTTGGTTGGTGGTTGAAAATGAGAGCATCAGTTGGTTGAAGAGGGCGGGATGGTTGAGGGTGTGAGAGGGTGACAGACGGACTTCTGTTTGTGGGGGTCGATGAAGCACAGGTGGAGCTGAATGCATGCCCCAGCAACACACGGGGACACCTGCCAGGTAGACCCACGCAGAACCAGCATTGCAGAGCCTTGCCCCCTTCTGCGCCGTCGAGTCAGGCGCCGCAGCGCAGCGCGCGCACCTGTTGTTGAAGAGCGCAACCGTCTCTGCGTTGAGCAGTGCGTCCACTGCCTTGGTGGTCGTGAGGTTGTCCAGCGTGTTGACGCGCTTGCGCACCTCAACAGCCATCTAGGGGTGGGTGTGGGTTCGTGTGTGGCATGTGTGTGTGTGCGCACAGGTGTGTGTTTGCACGCGCTTGTTGTGGCCGGCTGGTATCCTGCTCAAACAAATAGAAACAATACTGCCCCAGCCACAGGACCCTGCTGGTGAGTGCTCAAGGAGAGTGCTGCCAGGAGTGGTGGCGCACTGCCGCTCGCACGATGCAAACGTCGAGCACTCCCAGCCCGGCACATATCCTCCGCTGCTATCACCTGCGTGAGTGCGAGAGTCCAGGATACATACACCACAAAGGTGGCCGCCACCAGCGCGGCCGTGACGGGGCTGAATCGCGTGGCCAGCAGTGTTATGACAAACACCAGCTCCAGGGCCGTGGGCGCGAACGTGAACAGCACGGCGCGGTACAGCATCTGCACACTGCGCGTGCCTGCAGACGGCAGGGGTGCAACGGTGCGGCTGTCAGACACAGACGCTGTCCTGTGCTGTGCTGTGCTGTGCTGTGTGTGTGTGTGTGTGTGTGTGTGTGTGTGTGTGTGTGCGCGCGCTGGAGCGTAGCGCAGAGGCCGAGCAGGAGCTTGGGCAAAGAGGGTGGGTCCCCTGACGCTGTTGCAGGGCGGGGAGGTGCTTCGGGGCGGCCTGGACTGTCAGCATGTTGATTGAAGCCTGCCCTGATGCCTGTTGGTGTCGGGCCCCCTCCGCACACCTTTGCCTTGCCCCGCTGCCCTCCCCATCAAACCCTCCTCCTTCCAATAACGACCCCACCCTCTTGGCGCCCGCGCCTCCCCCCAACAGCCCCCCCAAAGGGCAGCCCACCCCTCTCCAGAATGCGTGACAGGCGGCCCGTCTTCCTGTCCAGGTGGAAGCTGATGTCCAGGTCCAGGAC
>NW_014010656.1:0-7591 GCF_000611645.1 Monoraphidium neglectum
GGCGGAGGCGAGCCCGGTGCGGCGGGTGACGTGATCGGGGGGAGGCCGTACACGGCGCTGTCCATCGAAGCGTCTGAGCTGCTGCGGGACGCCCCGGGCGGCAGCTTCCCGGGCCCCCGCGCGCCGCCGTGGCCGCCGCGCCCGCCGCCGCGTAGCGAGGTCAGCAGCCGCCGCAGCGGCCCCCCTGCTGGCGTGGCCGCGGCGGCCGCCGCATTCCCCGGCGCCTGCTCCTCGGCGGCAGCGGCGGCGAGCGGCGCCGCGGCGGGTGGCTGCGCTGCCTGCTGTTGGCGCTGGCGCTCTAGGGCCGCCAAATGCTGGCGCTTGCGCTCGAGGCGCCGCGCGGCCGACACCGACGCGCAGTGCGCGGCGGCCTCAAAGGCGGCAAAGCCGGTGAGCTGCACCTTTTCGCCTGGGGGCGTGGAGGGAAGGCAGGAACGGGGGCACCATTTGGGCCACGGCCGGCTGTCGAGGGGGCGGGTGTCTCGGCCTGCCATCGGCCGCGCAGCCCTGGTGCGCAGGCGCACCCCGCGTAATTGCCAGCTGCTGTGCAGAGCTGCGCTTGGGGCAGCCGTGCAGACAGTGCAATGGGGCTGCGTCCAGGGGCCGCGGGCCACGTCCACGCGCGTCCGCGTCAGCCGCGGCGGCGTGATTTCTCACCCGATTGCGGCACCTTGCACTCGAAAACGACGTCGAACTCTGCCGACGAGTCGTATCCCAGAAGTTCACGGACCTTGAGTCATGGTTTTAGTCATCGGAGGATTGGGTGGTTCGCCCTCAGATAAGAGGTGGTTGGGGCCGGACGCGCCAGCAGGACCCGCCCGGCCGGCGCGGGGGTGGCAGACAAGACGCTCGCACGCCGGCCTTAGTCTTGCGCAGCTGCTGCCCCCAGCGCGACTCGCGCACGTCCCCAGCCCGTTGCCCTGCCCCCCTCTCAGCAGCCGCTGCGCGGCCCACAGCTGCCCCCCAAATGAAACGCCCCTGCGCCTGCTCACCTGCCGGCGAAACAGCTCCTTGCCCTCTGGGCCAGAGTGGACCCTCAGCTTGTGCACGCGGCCCCTAACATTCACAGCCATGACGGGCGTAGCGGGCAGCAGGCCCGGCCCCGCCGACAGCGCCTCCCGCCAGTCTCCATACGCGTCCCCGCAGAAGCGGCACCGCCGCTCCTCGGGGCGCCCGGCCTGCTGCAGCTGCCAGCGCGCGAGGCACTGGGCGTGGACCGGGCGCGGGCAGGCGCAGGGGGTACCTAGGGGCGCCTCGGAGGCGCCGCCGAGGCAGATCCAGCAGGCGGGGCCGCCCTCGTCCTCGCCGCCGCTAGAATAGGGTTCCTGTTCGCTGGCCGGCGCGGGGCTGGGCGGCTGCGGCGCCATTGGCGGCGGCGGCGGTTGAGCGGACCGGCTTGCCAACGGCCACCCAAGGGGGGGAAGTCGAATGGGGCACCGTGCGTCTTGGGCCCTCCTCGCGCCGCCTGCCGGGGGTGAGTGGAGATGCGGCCACACAAAGTGATAGGCAGTAAATCCTGATGCGGCCGAAAGTTTTCTGTGTGCTGAAAGGTGTCCGAGGCGCCGACTGACCATCGCACGGTCACTGCGCTGCACGGGGTGCAGACTACTTGCCACCCGACCTGCAGCGTACATACCTGCGAGAACAAGTGTATTCAGCCGTCAGCCGTCCTCCGTATGCGGGCAAGCGCCGAGACCACGCGGGCTGGCCAATGGTGCAATGCCAGGCCAGTGGTGAAATCTACGGCTGGGACTCGCGGAGGCCGTCGGCTAGCTGCTGTGAGAAACTAATACTGGAAGCCCATACATAGATAACACTCGGTGAACCGGCATCCTTTAGATCTCGATTGCAACGTTTGCCTCATTGGCCCAACGTTTGGATGCTCGGCACATCAAAGCAAAAGTTTCCAATTAAACTCACAAAGAATCCCGAGTCAACTTTTGAGCTGGTTTCGGCACCAAAAGTTCACGGAGGTGTGAGAACTTTGGCCTACACAGGCCCCCCAAGCAGAGCACGTGGTGTTTCGAGCTACGCAGGATATCATGCGAGCACGTATGATTGATTATGATAGGGTCACGTGTGTGCATCAGGACGTCGACTCAGAGTTCAGCAGGGCGAGACCTTAGCGGTTGTCATCCGATGCGAGGGATCTCGGCAGCCGCCCAGCTGCCCAATGTGCACTGGCCGGGTGGCAGCGCGGCGCCCTGCAATGCAGCGTCGCCGTACAGCCGCACGCACGCGCGGCGGTGCCACCCAGTAATCGTTGCGCAAAGTCAACAGTTCGGGCGGGCTTCCTCGCCCCTTCCGCGGAAGCAGTACTAAGCATCCGTGGCAGTACCCCGCAACCACAGCGAGGTGGCACAAGCCACTGCACCCATAGCCTGCACGGTGTGGCGTGCAGAAGATTTCGTGGCGCATCGCAACGCCTCCCAGGCGTTCGTCCTCCAGGCCGTGCGGGCGGCCGGCGCCGCCATCGCTGACGGTTGCTGCCGGCTCGGCCGTCCATTGCCCCGCGCGCCGCCGCGTGTGCCGGCTTGGTCTCCGGCCCGCCGCAGCATAGAGATTCGCAGCATAGAGATTCGCCTGCCTGCTTGCCTCCGCCGCCGGCTTTTGTAGTGGAGGCGGCCCACATTTGCTGCAGTCAGGCATATGTGTTCAGGGAAATGTGTTCATATGACGCTCGAACAGCAGGGCCTACGCAGCGGCGCGTTGGCGGCGGGCGCCACCACGCTTACCACAACTGCCCGCAGCCGCTGGGGGTTCCTCTTGCATATCCAGGCGGCGGCTGGCAGTTGATCTTCTGATTAGGGGCCGGGCAGCGTCACTCTGGTATCTGAGCCACTGAGCCCGGTCGCTGCAGCCCGACCTGCTGTTGGCCGCCTGCTCGGCGTTGGTGCGTGCTGTTGTCAAGGTTACCTTGTGGCGGGCGAGGCGGCGCGTGTTGCAGCGCCCACTTGGCGCACGAGGCTCCTCGAAAGTCGAGCCGCAGCACCTCACATCCAGGGGCAGGGCATGGCAAACACGTGGGAGGCCGAGGGCGCGGCGGCAGCTGCGCGAGGCGAACGCGTGCGCGTAAAGGTGCCGCCCCGCGCGCGCAAAGAAGGCGCAGCAGCGGTGGCCGTGGGGCGTCTCCCGTGGAATTCAGGATTGAAGGGGCATACCATCACTATTCTAACTCAAGGCGGCCGTCATAAATGGGCAGTCGGGTGACGTGCCGGGGTGACGTATGGGGTTGGGCCGACGATTGGTGAGCAGGTGGCTCAGAGGCAATACAGGGGGCCAGGCGCGCCGGCTGTCGGAGCGGTCGGGTGGCGCGCACAACACCCAAAGCTGACAAGTGTGCATTATAGGGTTTGGAGAAACGGCACCAGCAGGCACCATGCACAGGGCGCGTGGCCCGTGTCGCTCATGCGGGCGCGCACGCGGGCGTGGCGCGCGATTTCCGCAGCTGCGTCTGCTCGCGTGCGCCGTGTTGGTTTCAACGGGGCGGCCGCCGCGGATGTCAATGTAGGCGCCTGCCGCAATAGGGCGGCTGCTGTCTGCTGCAGCGGGGCGGCTGCCGCTGTTTATGTATTGGGCTTGAGCGAGGCGTTCCGAGGGCAGGGCAGCTGCAAACGCGTGCAGCTGGCCAATACCCGAGGCATTTAATGTTCAACGTCACACACTTGAAACGCCCAGCCACGGCCGAGGCCGCCCCAGGACATGTTTGGCAGCTTGCTGCAAACACCGAGGCGGCCGCTGAGCTCGGCTGGCGCGGTAACAACAACACAATACATGCGCGTCCCGGGCGCCGGGAGTGGACCGGCGCCCACGACTGCTGCGCCCAGGCCGGGCACCGCGGCGCACCCCTGAACACCACCAGGTGCGAAATGAATGGAAGCCCTTCCCCGCGGCCCCGCCTCACGCACGCGCGCCGCAGCTGCCGACACACTGCGCTGGGCGCGCCCCCGCGGCTGCCGCGCGCCCCAGCGCCTCCATGTCCCCCTCGGACGGCACGACGTCCGCGACGCCGACGATTATGGGGTTGTCGTGCTCCTCGAGGAACGAGGTCACGTAGGGCCAAACCTCGGACCTCGCGTTGCGGCCGCAGATCACGTCGAAGTGGCCGCAGTGGTCCTTGGCCGTGCCTGGGAGGGATATAACAATGGATTGGGATAGGGACCAAATCCACCAAGGGTGGGGCGTCAGCAGCCTTGAGGAGGCTTGTGGCCGGGCGCGCCAAGCCGGCATGACGCACACGCCTACCTGCTGGGTGCATTGCAAGAGAGGGACAAACAGCACCCCCCCCCCCGCTGCTGTCCTGGCCGCCCAGGGTTCGTGTACGCGCGACGCCCCTTTCCCATCCTCAAAAACCGCCGCGCACCGTAGCCGGGCCCGACGAATATGAACCGCCGCGCGTCGCCGCCAAACTGCTGCACCGTCTTCAGGCCACCCGCCGGCGGGCAGAACAGGTCCCAGTCGCCGGTGACGCCGAGGACCGGCGTGGTGACGTGGCGGAGGACCTTGGGGTCGCAGTACTGCATGCGCCCGTCAGCCGTGGTCAGGCCGCCGTCGGTCGCAATGCTGGCCAGGAACTGGTACACCAGGCCGCGGGGTATGAAGCGGAACGCGGTGCTCATCAGCCGCCGCGCCACGTCGACCTGGGGAGCGGCGCGGCACGCACGGGGCCGGCGGAGCGGGGCGCGGGCCGTGCTCAGCTCGGGTTGTGTGTTCTGAGGTTGAGGCGGCAGGCTGGCTGCAGCAAAAGGCGATTCGCCTTGTCGTGGCAAGTTTGACTTTCCGAGTTTTATGACGAACAGGGTTGTGCCCGTTATAACCTGCCAAACCCCCAGCTTCAAGCTAACTTGCAGAGCTGCCCCCAAGGCCCATCCCCCCATATACAAACCTCCGTGTTGCTCCGCCAGTAGAACACCGCCTCCATCACCGCCAGGCTCGCCCAGGTTCCCGCCAGCTTCCCGATGGTCGCGCCGGCCACGCCCCCGGGGAAACCAAAGCAGCAGAGGCCCAGCACCAGCGGCTTGAGCAGGGAGTACCAGGAGCCCGCGCCGTAGCAGCCGCTGCCCAGCATGACCACGCTGCGGACGGTCTGGGCCAGGGGCCCCTGCATGGAGAGGGCGCCCGTAGCCAGCATGCCGCCCATCGAGTGGCCTGGGGTTGGGAGAGCAACGGCGGGGGGGCGGAAGGCGGGAGGTGGGGTTTGACAAAGTTTGACATACGTGGTGGACGCAAACGCGTTGGTGCATGGACGCAGAAAGCGACACGAGCCACCCATTCAAGGAGGCGCCTCCCGTGCTCTGCTGCGTCGCCCTACCCAGCCTTGGCTTCACCCAAGCTGGGGCACGGACGCGGCTCCCTGTCCCTCCGCCAACGGCGAGCCCCCATCGATCGAAGGCCCTGAAATTTGTTCGCCAGCCGCTCCCCACACACCATTGCGTCCCCCCTCAACGTCCTTGGGGGCCGTCCCTCCCTTGAACTGGGAAAAACCCTTCAGTTTTCCCCGCTCCCCTTGTCCGTCCCCCTTTCCTGCGCACCAATGATCAACGCCCTGCAATTTCCTGCCCCCTCCCCTTGCCCCTCCCCCTCCCCCTGCGCACCAATCCAGTGGAGCTGCTCTGCGCCAGTCTCTCGCAGGATGAGCTCCACCGCGGACGGCATGTCCCGGAACAGGTGGTCGTCTACGCACCACCCCTCACTCAGCGGCCGCACGTCGGGCGCGCCGCTCTTGCCGTTGCCTGGGGAGGAGGGCGCGTGGGGGCGCGCGGGCCGCGGGTGTGGTGGGAAAAGGCGGGGTGGGGCTGGGCGCGGCGAGGGTGGCGAGCCGAGAAAGGATCCTGGGGGCTGAGGCGGTGTGGTGCTGCCCGCCCAATGGCCGGGTGTGGCCGCTGACAAGTAATTGACCGTCTGGCTGTTTTTACCCAGCCTGAGCTGTCTGGCCCGTAGGGCCCATCGTCCCAGTCGCTGGTCCCTCCTTGCGCCGTGCCCATAAGGCCTGAAGCCAGCAGCCGTGGGGTATAATTCGGAGCCCGCTCGACCCCTCACATGGGGGCCAGCAATGCACAACTTCCCCCCAGCAACCCCTCTCATATGCAAGCTGCCAAGGGGTGGAAACACGTGCCAGCGGGCGCCGAAACCCCTACAAACCCCCTCCCCAGCCCCGCCCGCTCCTGCCACGGCTTTCTGCATATAATTCTGACCCACCTCTCAGGTCGACGAGCCACACGTCGTACCCCTGCCGCGCAAGGTGCCCAAACAGCGACAGCCGCGGCACCACGTCAAAGGTGGCCTCAGCGCTCGACGCGAGGCCGGGCACCAGCATCACTGGGTGCCCGCGCGGCCGCGCCGCCGCCGCCGCTGCGCAGAACCCCCGGACGAGGTGCAGGCGCACGCCGTCGGAGGTGGTGCAGGTGTAACCAGTGCGCTGCACGCCGTCCTCGGGGCCGTCCGAGCCGCTGCTAGCATTGCTGATCAGGCTGCCGCGGCCGCTGCTGCGTGGGGTGCCGCCTGTGCAGCTGATGAAGTGGGTCGTCGCGCCCTGGAGGCCAGCCGCATCCTCCTCCATCGCGCGCGCAGCTGATCCTTGACCGTCTCCAAAGTTGAGAGGAGCGATTCTGGGCTCCCCTGGATCGACGTCCACCGAAAAGCCGGTCTCTGCGAGGCGGACGGAGGCGTTCGTAAAGCGAGCCGATGCCGCAAGGGCCCCAAGGTGCGCCGCGAGCGCTGTATGCCGGTCAGAAGGAAATTTAGCACAGTTGAACATCGCTATTGCCTACCTGATGAAGCGTAGCTCGAGCTGGGGCCGCGGCTCCCCCAGCCCTCGCCATCAGCAGCCCAAGGACCCTCGCCTGGCTGCCATTGTCTATCAGTGTCTAGAGTGAATTGAACCATTTCTATTCCTCTATCTTCTGCGTCTAGTCTACCGCGAGCATCCCGCCGCAGGGTGCAGATATCAGGCCGAGGCCCAGGCGGCGATGGATGGTGACTTTCGGCCTAGAAATTCTGCTTTTACATGCAAACCAAGGATGAAGTGAAACCAAGCAAACGATACACGACAGATACTCTGACATCCACGCACCCGCGGCTGACCCCGCGTCTGCCCCTCCGGCCGCCTTGATTTACGGTATCGAGTGAAAAAGAAAAAGCGCAGTACCATATTTATACTGCGGATAGGTCATGCCGTCTGTGGGGCATCCAGTCAGTCCTTTGAAAGCTGCTCACGAGAAGTTTTCAAGCGCTGCGTGCTGGGCCTTAGGCTCGCAAGGCCACAGGGCCCTGCGTAAACATCTAAGACGCACCGGCTTGCCACCAGCTGTTGCGGCAGAGGCTCGCACATCGACCCGCCACGCCTCAAAAGCCAAAACCCCAGCCCATCAAGATCAGATCACTTGGTCACTCGTCGTCGTCGTCCTCATACACCGCCCCCAATCCCTCGAGCGGCCCCGCCACCAGCATGGGCACGAACGAACGCACCACCGCAGCTACGCGCCGCCGCTTGGAGGGGCGCCACACGCCCATCAGCTGCAGCTCCGCCGCAGCCTGGCTGAAGCGCGCAGCCGACTCAAGCACCGCCTTTTCCTGGCCCGCCGCCGGCGCC
>NW_014010655.1:0-7591 GCF_000611645.1 Monoraphidium neglectum
ACAGATATGTTTTTGGGTGCGCCTGGGCTCGCCCCCCTGCGCCCCGCAGCAGCAGACAGCAGCAGGGTGGCTGCAGCCGGCTGCGTGTTGGGTGTGCGGGTGAGAAGTGGCGCCCAGCATGCAGCGGCCGGCAAGTGGGTCTAGTCTAGCGCTATTTGCCGCAGCAACAGTCGCAGCAGCAGCAGCACCAGCACCAGCACCAGTTTCAGTATCGTGTAATGCAAGGCAACGGCTGTGACACCTGGGGCCACAGCTAGCACCTTGTCAACGGAAGCACGACCTGTTGAGATATGCACCCTGTCACCCGGCCGACCACTGACAGCCACCTTTCTCCAGGGGAGCTTAATGCAAACAATGCCCCTGGGATATTTCACGCCTGCCAATACTGTACTCCTCTGCCAAAAGGACCTGGTCCGTTTCAACAAAATACTGTAGTTTCCTGTGTGGGGCACTGCTCAGCCTTGGTGCGGTGTGGTGATCAGGGTTACAATGTTGTGTTGTCAACAGGTTGCAAGTGGTGGCCCAAGTAAAACAAACCGAGAACATCCTAACAAAAACATAGTGACTAAGCAGCGCGTGCCAATCAAATGACACGCCATGCACGCAGCAAGGCAGGCAAGTATTCCCACAGGAACGGCACCAACCGCATGGCCGCGCATGCGCAAGCCAAGTTTCAAGTGCTGACACCGAAGAGGGGCGGGGGATTGTTCGGCTGCCGTGCCGGCCCCCGCCCGTGCTCTCCTCAGGCTACCGACCTAGCGAGGGGTCAAGAGGGGCCGTGCTTGCCTCCCCTCAAGACCCCACAGATGGATCATCACCAAGTGCTTTGTGAGGGATGACCACTGGTTCCTAGAAGCAACAAGGAAGAAAGCGAGAGCTCCAGAAGTGTCAGGGCAGCACGCGCTCGGCCCAAGGTCAATGCGCCAAAATGTAACGGGGGCTGAGCCGCGCTTGGCAGCGGCTCTGCCCCAACTCCCTGCTGCGGCTGCCCTCCAGCAGGCTCCAGCCCAAATGATCGAGAGGTCCCCGGCACGCATGCCCTCGGGGAAAAATGAGGCCAACACCAAGCTCTGCACAAGGGATGGACAATAGCGCCTCAGACTGACGCAGCAGGGTGGATAGAAAAGGAAGCAAGGGAGCGTGCGCCCCAACAGCCATGGAGCATCGCACAAGGAGCCCAAGGTTGCGCGGTGCCGCGAAACAGGGCGCGGCAGCACCAGATTGCTGCGGGTCGCGTGGCTGCCAGCGGATTCAATCAGACCAGCAGTTGTCCAGAAACGAACACCAGTGCTGCAGTGTGATAAGAGGGGAAGATTATGCCCTCTAGCATTGCTCCATAAAGTGAGTAAAAGTTTATTCGAGGCAAGAACAGCAGTCAGGCCGAGTCTTGAAGGAGCTCGTGGCGGGGGCGTCAGCGTCCTGCGTGCGCGCGGACGCACAGCAGGCCTTTGAAGAGCGCCGCCGCCTTGCCGGCCTCCTTGCGCAGCTTGTGGGCCGCGCCCTGCACGCGCTCCACGGGCGTGCGCACGTCGCAGCGGCCAAGGCCGACGTAGGGGTGCTTGGCGCCGCCACTCTTGGGCTGAAGCTTCTTGCTGCTGGCCCCGTCGTTGCTGCTGTTGAGTGAGACAACAGCAATCACAGCCGCCGCGTCCGCCTCGCAGCCAGAAGCGGCGTCGAGCGACGCGAACGCGTCGCCACGCGTGCTGGCCCTGTCGCTGTCAGTGGTGCTGCAGGCCGCGGCCACGCGCGCGATAACACAGGGCTTCATGGCACCTACCACAGGCGCGGCGATGCTGGTACCGGTGCAGCTGCCACAGCCGGCCTCAGTGTCGGTATCTGCGGGCGTCTCAGCAAACTGCGAAGTGCTGGGGCTGACGCTTCGGCTGCTGGCGCGGCTGGCGGTGTGCAACTCCCCGCAGCCCTCAGCGGCTGCCTTTGTCACCGCCTCGGCCACAGTGCCGGGCGCCATGGTGCAGCTCTCTTTCTTGTCTTTCTGCTCCTGCTCCGCCTCAACCTCAGATCCGCCATCCAGGCTGAGCCGCGGCGATGCCGGCCGCAATACCAGGAGCTCTGCACAGAGCCCGCCATCGTCGCCGCTGCAGACGCTGCTAGTGCGGCTGGCGCCGCGCACGCTGCCGCCCCAGCTGCCGCTGGTCCCCGAGGTTGCCGCGGCCGCCGCAACCGCCGCCCTGCCGGCGCCCTTGAGCTCGGCCAGCCGCGCCTGCAGCGCCGCCACCTGCGCCTTCAAAACTGCGTTCTCGTCCACCAGTGCCGCGTGCGTTGCCGCCGCGGCCGTCGCCGCCTTGTCCTTGAGCTGCTCCCACGCAGCAGCCTCCCGCGCCGCGGCCTCCAGCACGGCCACGCGCCCCTGAAGCGCCGCCTCGCGCCCCGCCGCGCCCGCAGACAGCGCCGCCACCTCCGCGGCGTGCGCGGCCGCCGCGGCCGCGAGCGCCTCGGTCCCGCGCGCGCCCCGCCGCTCCGCCAACGCCGTCATCAGCGGGAGCGCCTCGCGCACTTGCGGGACCCAGTCGAGCGGGTCGAGCGCGCCCGCGGCCTCCCCAAATTCGCTGAAGCAGAGCTCCAGGCACGTGGCGCGCGCCGCCGGGTCGGGTTCCAGCGCGCCGTCAAGGAAGTCGCGCAGGCAGGCCGGCGCGCCGTGCACGGCGGGCGCGCGCCGGTAGGCCAGGGGGTCGTCCATGATGCGGCGCACCACCGCCGCCTCGTACTCATCATCGTTGTCGCCGTCGCCGCCGTCACGGGGCGCGGGCACGTCCCAGGGGTGGGCGCCGGCCAGCGCCTCTGCCAGGATGGCGCCAAGGGCCCAGGTGTCATAGGCCGGGCCCATGACCGCGGCAAGCGCGCACGAGTCCTGCTCCATACCATACAGCTGGCGCAGCACCGCGGGCCCGGCCTCGGGCGCCGCCCACTTGGCCGTGAAGGCGGCCGCGCTGGAGCTGTGCGTGCGCCGCAGCCCGCCAAAGTCGATGAGCGGCACGACCCAGCCGCCGTCGGGGCGCCGGCGCAGCAGCAGCTGGTCGCTCTTGAGGTCGCTGTAGCACCAGCCCTGGGTGGATCATAGGGGGTGGGTCGAGATACCGGGGATGGCAGGGGGAGTGAGTCGGGACAGGAACCAGGTTTCAGAGTTTAGGGTTTAGAAGTTGAGAGTTCACGTAGGGTTTAGAACAGCAAGGGAAACATGCCAGGGGGGCGCTGGGTCGGGGACGACGGGGCCCCCACAGCGAGGTGGCAAATGTGCCGCGGTTGACAGAGGGGCTGGGTAGTGCACGCCCATGCAAGCTGGTGCAGTGCAGAGTGACTAGGACGGCAGGCGACTCGCGCGGACAGCCCACAACTAGCATTATTTAAAACAGGGCTCGTTATCCCGGTGGGCCCTTCGCGAGCCGGTTTCGGCCCCGGTCTTTCCACCCAACTGATGTGCCTCCCCCTTCCCCTCCCCGTCCCCTCCCCGTCCGAACCCTGTCTCGTCCCTGTCCCCTTGCTGTTCCCTCCCTCGCTGTCCCCTCCCTGTCGCGACGCACCTCGTCATGCAGCAGGACCAGCAGCGGCGCGACGTCCCTCACGACGGCGCGGCACACCTCCAGGACCTCCGCCGGGCTGAGCTCCCGGCATGCCTGCCTGAACGGCCGGCCGCCGTGCTCGAACACCAGGTGAGCGGTCTTGTTGTCCTCGCAGACGGCCAGCAGGCGCGGCACATGGAAGGGGTACAGCAGGCGTGGGCCCAGCTCCTCGTGGGCGTCAATCTCGGCCTTGGCCTGTTGTGGGGCAGGGGGGGTGGGGCAGGGGGCCACGGGGTCATGGTTGCCTAGGGGGCCGGCTGCGGGCGGGGCGGCAGGATGTGTTCGCTTGATGGCTACATGCCGGCCATTGTCACCGGCGCAGGCGAGGCAGCTGCCGGGTGCCGCGCCCCGCCGCTCGTCCCGTGCGCGGACCTGCTGGCGCGCCTGAGCGCACGGGCGGCGCAGCCTCTCGCCTTCACTGTGCTTGATCCGCTTGGCCCCGGCTTTGAATCTGGCTGGGGTACTGCACAGTCGCCCCAGCCTGCCGTGTCTCCTGCCCCTGCCCCTGCCCCCGTGGTGACCCACCCACCATCGACAGGTCAGCCCAGCATGCAGCGCCGTCCTTCTTGAAGCCCTTGACGACGACCGCCCTCCCGTCTGGCAGCACCATGCTCCCGACGTAGGCTGAACCATCCAGACTGCCCTTCATGAGCTCGAGCCTCTCGCGGAAGTACGACCTGCGCGGCGGCGCAGTTGAGCAAAGAGGCGCGCGAGTGCACATGTACTGTATATACGGTACAAATGGGCGGCATGTGCAGCGCGCTGTTGGGGGCGGGATCAAGACAGGGGGGCTGTGGGGTTTACATGGTAGGATATTGGGTGTTAATTACATGTTGTACACCTGTACATGCTCACGGACAGAGCAGGCTCACCCCGGCAGCCTTGCGAGGCCAGGCTCGTTGCGCGAGTAGAGCTGTCGGAACAGACTCTCTTCCATGGCTTTATGTGTATACGCGTGTGTCAAGATGGTATTTGAGCCGTATACACTGTCTTCAACGCAAACGTGGATTCTGAGCCGTGAAAACTGCCGCAAGCCTCATGTGCCTCCAAGTGCCGCCAATAGGAGGAGCTACACAGAAGGGCGCCAGCCTGCCCTAGTACGTTTGCGTGCGGTTGTGGCTCTCCCATGCCAACACCTCACCACAGCAATATTTCTCCTGAGAAGCTGGCGTGACTTTTTTCCCTCACACACCCATACAAAAAACCAGATAGACAAGTGCACACACGCGCACACACGCCCGCACACGAACACACACATGTGCGCGCGTGAGCTTGCACGCATGCACGCACGCACGCGCACAGCGGATGCGGCTGAGAAGCTGCAGCAAGGCTGCACTCGACGATTACGCTAAATGATTGCTTATTTGATTACAACTGCGGGGAAAAAAGGTGCTTTTTCAGGGCTGAAGTTTGCAGCCACCAACATTAGCACAAAAGCGCCGGTTGGGTGGGCCAAGGTTTGATTATCGTTGTTGATAACCCCTGGACGTAGTCAATGAGCGGGCCTCAAGAAACAACAGAATGTGGCTGCCATGGGACGACATGCCGCCAGCTTGGAACATCGCAGCAGTCCACAGTCCATATGTACAGCGCCGACGAACAACGCCCCCCACTGAAAACTCAAAACAAAGGCACGTTCCTTGCGTCAAGCGGCAGCAGTAGCGGGCGTGGCGGCGCTCCACTGCACGACGCACTCGTTGCCCTCCATGTTGGCCATGCCCTGTGATGAGAGTGAAGACATGGTGGGTTACAGCTGGGCCAAGTTACGTGACAAGCCAGGAATGCAAAATGCATGCTATGGCTGTGGCAGTGAGTTGTATCAGCCACATTGCAGCTGAGAGGCTCGCGCCTGCCTATCCTGCCTTGCCTGTTCCGCGGCGCCGCGCATGCAGCGGCGGCCTGGTATCAGCCAAGAGTCATCCCCTAGCAGCCGCACCTGGAGGTTGACGACGGTGTCGCCGCTGCCGTTGGGGCATGCAGAGAAGAGGTCGTCCAGGCGCTGCAAGGGGGCAAACGAGGGTAAAAATACAAGGTCAAAGGAGGGAATCTGCCAAGTTTGGTGTTGGAAGACGGGGGAGTTCCAAGATGTAGATACAAATTGACGACTTGCACGGCGCTCCAACAACAGCGGGTGTTTGCAGGCAGTGAGAATATGATAAATTGCAGAGCCGCGTGTACGCTTTCCGTGATGCGCCAGGCTTGCTGTGCGTGGTGAACAGCCGACGATACCGGGAGACATGACACGTGCGGACACACCCGCGGCGGCTCGCGGCGAGCAGCCGGGTCAACTGTCCGCTGGCCAGCGAGGAAGGAACAGCCGCGGGCAACGCCCTCCATGCACCCTGATTGGCACACACAATCGCGCCCACCGGCCCGGCCACAACCCCCGCCAGCCCGCCCACCACGCGGAAGGTCTTGCCCGCCAGCACTGACACCACCGCGGCGGCGCCCTCCTCGCAGAACGGCTGGTCCTCGGTGCTCGAGGTGGGCGTGATGACGCAGTGCATGCCGGCGCCCCGCGCGGCGCGCAGGCCGACCTGCGGCGGTTGCAGAAGGCATCGAGGGCGGCTTGCAGGGTCACGCGCGAGGACAGGGCAGTGCGATTGCTTAGCAGCGGCGAGCACGAGCCTGTTGCCCCAGAAGCCGGCTGCGACTGTGAGTTGCGCACACTGTGCTGCGCATGACAGCACGCCAAGTTAGAAACACATTAACTTGAAAAAAACAGTGTGCAGGTTCGGGCTGCTGAGCAGGGCTGGAGCGGAGCCGTCGAGCTGGGTGAGTTGGATTGAAAGGGGAAGGCCCCTGGAGGGGGAGGGGCGGGAGGCGTGCTGCCAGGGTGCACCGCGGGGTTGGGCGCACCATGGAGTCCTCGATGACGAGGCAGCGCTCAGCAGGGATGCCCAGCCGCTCGCGCGCCGTGTTGTAGATCTCTGCACAAAACACGAGATCGACGGGGAGGTTGCGAATTGGGGGGAGGGGCGTGGGGTATGCAAGGGTGCAGGTGCAGCGTGAGGGCACCAGGAGGCAGGGTTGGGGACAGCAAGCGGTCCAATGGTGCCCCTGTGACTGCAGCAGCAAAGCTCATGAGTCCGACACACACACATACACACACACACACACGCGCGCACGCACGCACGCACGAACACACACACACACACACACGCACGCACGCGCGCACGTGCGCACGCACAAAAAGCTTGCAAGCCAACACACGTAGTTTGTCAGTCTTCCCCCCTCCTTGCACCCACCAGGGTCAGGCTTCTTGTTCTTCACGTCATCCCCCGCCAGGATGAGGTCAAACCTGGCCAGGCGCTCCGGCTTCACGATGGAGTTGGTCACCTGGGGGCACGGGGATCGGCCGCGTGTTAGGTCGGGAGTGAGGTGGGTAGCAAGCCGCTGGCGAGCCCGTCCAGCGTCGCATGGATGCACCCATGCTCCACAAGGAGGGTCGCAGTGGTCAACCACCCCTTGCGACCCCATAGCTCGGCCCTTGAAAGCTCCGCGCCATTGCTGGGCGTCGACCGACCGACCGGCTGACCGGGCCGACAATGGGACCCCAGCTCTGCAATCATGCGTCGTCTGGCAGCTCAATGCAGCCAGACAACGCCGAAACCTAGAACCCTTCATGTCTGAACTGCCGAGATGGCACCATTGAAACCCAGGATTAAAAAATTGCATCCTGATTGGCTTGAAAGCACAAGCGCTGCACGCCGCCACCATCTGCAAGCCTGATCGCAGCCCCCACCTTCTCAAACCCGGCCTTGGTGGCCGCGGAGCAGATGCACAGCGCAATGTCGTCGCGGGCCAGGGCCTCGTCCATGAGCTCCAGCACCCCGGGGCGCGCCTCTGCGGTCTCCTCCACGATGCGCTTGTAGATCTCGGTCTTCTTGTCCTGGGGGGCCCGGCGGGTGGGGGTGGGTTGCAAGGACCGGCGGGGCGTGGGGCGGACTTCATGGGGCGCGCCTCTGGCTGGTTCGACGGGGTCGGATCTGCCCCGGGGATCTGATCTGCCC
>NW_014010654.1:0-7588 GCF_000611645.1 Monoraphidium neglectum
CGCGCGACGCCCTCGCCTCCCTGCCGCCGATCGACACGGCGATCGAGCCCATATCCGAGGGCGGCGGCGGCGGCGGCGGCGACTTGAGCAGCGCGCCCAGCCGCGCGGTCAGCGCTTAGGCCCCCCCCCGTCCAGGCGGTGCCCTCGCCGCCGCGCAGCCGGCCCCCGTGCCCCTCGTCGCGCCGCGCACGCACCCCGCACAGGGGGCGCGGGGGCGAGGGGCGCGCGTGGTCGTATGCGGGGGTTCGGGCGCGGCTGGCCTGCGCTGCGCGTGCCTCGGGGGGCCTGTCTCAGGCGCCGTCGCCCGCTGTCAGCACCCGGCGCTCGCCACGCGCATCCATGCCTTGTGCTGCGGCTGCTGGGGGGTGTGGTGCCTGCTCGTCTGCCGGGCGCCGTAGGGGGAGAGGGGGACCGCGAGCTTGGGCGCGCCCCTCAGTCATTCCTTATTTCAGCCGGGGGTTGCAGGCGCCATGAGGGCAGATTGCTGGTGGGGAAGAGACGGCGGGCAGACTCCACCGGCCGTCACCGCTGCGCTGTTTGTCGCCCGCGTGCCTCTGCGACCGCCAAGCCCGTCGCATCCTGCCCGCCTTCCTGCGCCGGGCGCCGTCCGCATCGCGTATGTGCGTACGGCACACCCGTCGACCGCCGGGGTGGGCTCGTACCCTCGTGTCAGCCGCCGCGTGATCAGCCAGCTCGACGCACGCCATGCGTTCCCCAAACCCGCGGCGCTGCTGCCCACGCGCGCACCCGGGAGAGCGCGCGCGCGCGCCCTCTTTGGCTGTGCGGCGCCCCTGCTTCCGGGCTCCGGGGTAGGCCGGGCGTGCCCTGCTTTGCACCTTCGTTGCTGTCTGACGGGGGCGCCTGGCTGGGCCCTCTTTGGCCGCGCATGCTTGTTCTTGAGCCTCCTTGTGTCGACGATGAAGGGGCCGGGATTTGTGGCCGTGCCCATCGTTTCTTCCCCGCGCGCGCCGCTGTGAACTGCAAACCTTGACTAGACACTGGCTACCCAACATGCATGGCCCCGCACGCGCGCGGCACCCTCCGGCTGCTTGCTGGTTCCTGGGGGCGGCGGCGGCGCCGCGCCGCCGTCGGCCCTGCCTCTGCCAGCACCGCCGCGCTCCGCCCATTGCTGCACCCAGCGCACGTCTTGCAAGCAATGTGATGCGACATATAAACAATTTATCAAGCCGATTGGATGTTAACAACCCCTTTGTGGGATTATCGTGAACACAAGCATTAGCAAATAGCCAACATAGGGAGCAAATGCCAGGCAGGACTTCGGCAAATGCCAGGCCTTGAAGGGGGCCAAGAAGTTGCAGGTGCTGCAGAAGCCCGTTCATGCTGGTGGTAGGGCTGCAGGCCGCAGCAAGCCAGGTCGGAGTGGCTGCCCCACATGCGTGCTCTGGCGCAGCTACCCGGTGGGGCCAGCGGCCTCTTTGCTTGTTGGATCTGCGGCGACCTCCGGGAGCAGGCTGGCGCGAGGGCGGACCGGGGCGGCTTGCCGCCCACGCAATGGCGTGACCCCTGCTGGCCAGCACCCAGGGGGTACTGCAGCTGACGGGCAACCATTACCGCCGCTGCCGCCGCCGCCGTCGCCACTGCTGTTACTGCTGCTGCTGCTGCTGCTGCTGCTGCTGCTGCTGCTGTTGCTGTTGGCCAGCAGCATGCCGTGCGCTCCACATGAGGGCAATGAGTGAGGGAGCGTGTTAGCGTTCGGATTTAGGCCAGCCTTAATCATCTCCTCACCCTGAACCAATTGCCTCATTCGCGTCGCAGAGCGGCTTGCCGTTGCACCAAGCCGCAGGGCGGCTGCGGGGCAGTCGCGTGCAAGTACACTTACCAGCTGTGTGGCGCGTCGTGCGCGTTGTTGAGACCAGCAGGGATGATGTGATAGAAGCAGCACTTTGGCAGCAACTCAGAAGCTCGTGCCTGCGCCCCTGCTTGCACCACCCAATGCGCACCCCAGGCGCCAACCGGAGGTGCAGCCGAGACCCGGCTGCTCGCAGATTAGACGCTGAGGCCGTCCAGGGGTGTCCTGCTGCCTAAACGGGCCGAGGGTGGATAAAATGCTTGTGTTCAATGCACGTGTGGCAGCTAGAGGGCCTGCGAGCCCCCCTGGCAAAGTTCTCCTGGGCATCAAAAGCGGGCCTGTGGGGCTGCAGGTCACCCCGCCCCATTTGGTGATGTGCAATCTTTCGGGCCCCGAAATTGCGCCGTGTGGCGGCCGGCGCATCGGCGCAAAACGAACCGCGCATCCGCGCAGCCGGTCCGTGAACGGGCGTCTTGCTGCGGCAAACGTGGCATGCTGCGCTGGACTGCCTAGGGGAGATGCGGCACCGTGAGGGCGCCAGCAATGCTCGCTATTGTGACCCATGCAGGAAGTTACGGTTCCAAATCAGGGGCCTTATGTGCCAACCCTGGTCGCTCGTTGAACAAGGGGCCGTTGCATCGGCTTGCAGTGCACCCACGCTTGTGGGAGGGGGGCGGTGTCCTCGGCAAGGGCAAAAGTCGGCGATGGCAGAGCGGAGCGTGCTGAATCTCATTGAAAGAACTTTTCAATTTTTGTCTTTCCATACCGGGCCATGCGCATGCATCCCAGACGGCCACGGCTGGCGTCATGCCGCGCTTGCCTGGAGGCTGTGAGAGGAGCTGGGACTGCGGCAGGCGCAGCAGCGGCGACTGCCGTCGATCATGAGAATCGAACTCGACGCCTGCTCCTGCATATCATACCTGCATGACCACAATGTGCTTCCTGTGAGGCGTTAAATCATACAACCGCACACACACTCTTCTCACGCAGCTTTTCCATCACGAGCTACACCTGATCTTTTCGACGCCGTGCCTTCGCACGCTTCTGAGTCACAGAAATAAATTAGCGTGATTCGAGTTGTATCAGCGCGCTCTGAGGAGTCGACTGCTTCACGTCCCGCTGTCCGTGCTGACTGCGCGTCGCGGCGGCTGTGTTCTGTGCACCAGCAGCGTTCTGATCGCAAGCTTGTTATCACATAAGACCACAGCCCGCACTTGGCGGCCTGCCCGTCCCTCGCGGCGCGGCATCAACAGCGGCGGCGCACGCAGCCTGGCCGGGCGCCCCAGCCTCGCCCCCTGACAGCAGCGCGCCATGGCGACCCGCTGCCAGTTTGAGAACAACAACGACATCGGCGTCTTCGCCAAGCTCACCAACGCCTACTGCCTCGCGGCGCTTGGCGGCGCCGAGAACTTTTACAGCGTCTTTGAGGCCGAGCTCGCAGATCACATCCCGGTCATCAAGACGTCCGTCGCCGGCACGCGCCTCGTCGGCCGCATGACCATCGGCAACCGCAACGGCCTGCTGCTGCCCAGCTCCACGACCGACCAGGAGCTGCAGCACATCCGCAACAGCCTGCCCGACGAGGTCGTGGTGCAGCGCGTCGACGAGCGCCTGTCGGCGCTCGGAAACTGCATAGCCACGAACGACTACGTCGCGCTGATCCACCCGGATCTCGACAAGGAGACGGAAGAGATTGTGGCGGACGTGCTCGGGGTGGAGGTTTTCCGGCAGACCGTGGCGGGCAACGTGTTGGTCGGCAGCTACTGCGGGTTCAGCAACCAGGGGGGCCTGGTGCACCCCAAGACGAGCATAGAGGACCTGGATGAGCTGTCCTCACTGCTGCAGGTGGGCGGCGCGGCTGGTGGGCTGTTTTTGCGGGGTGGCGTGTGTGCGCATGTGTATACAATGTATTTGTTTGTTTGTGCGTGCGCGCGCGCGCGTGTGTGTGTGTGTGCATGTGTGTGTGATCATGCATGTCGCTGCGGCTTCATACGTGGGTGTGGCTGTGTGCATTAACGCTGCGGCGAAAGGCTCGCCCCGTTCACGTTGGCGCTGACGCAGCAGCTTGGGACCGCGGCCGGCGTGGGCGGCGCAGTTGATTGCTTTGGGGGCGCTGCTCCAGGCCGTCTTGACGCAGCGATACCAGCGCACCCTGCACAAGCACCCCCCCTCTTGGCCCCCAAGCGCCCAACCACCCTCCCACAACCCCTTACACCCCCTCCCCCCTCCATCCGCAGGTCCCGCTGGTCGCAGGCACAGTCAACCGGGGCAGTGACGTCATCGGTGCCGGCCTGGTGGTCAACGACTGGGCGGCATTCTGCGGAATGGACACCACCAGCACGGAGATGAGCGTGATTGAGTCGGTCTTCAAGCTGCGGGACGCGCAGCCGAGCGCGATCGTCACGGACATGCGCGCCAGCCTCATCGACGCGATGGTGTGATCTGGCGACGGCGTGACCAGCGATCTGGTGGCTGCCTGGGGGCGCTTTGCGGGCGGTCGCAGCAGGCACGACCTGGCCGGCTGCCGGCGCCGCAGGGTGGTTGGCGGCGGCGGCAGCGGCGTGGCGTCTGGGGTCAGTGCGGGCCGGCTGGCTGGATCGTGGCGACTCTGTTTGTGAGTCGCCACCGGCGAGCACGCAGCATGCGAAGTTTTGCAGCTGCGCAGGGCGTGCGCATGTGCTTCCTTTGTGGCCCTGTTGGCCTCAGGTGGCACTGCGCCGCTGCTTTGGCTCTCTGTCAGCATCTGCGGCGTCCACCGCGTGACCTTACATGTCACATGTGTGAAGTTGGGGCCTGCGACTTGGGCCGCCCCTTTCTGTCAGTCCGATGCCCCTGCAGCTGCCGTGCAGCTGCAGGTTGCAGGGCGTGCACCGGGCATGCTGGGGGTGGGGCCGCTTGTCCATGCGTCTCCCTGTTGTGGCTGGAGCACGTAGCGGCAGATGAACAGCGTCTTGGGGGCATGGGCAGTGCCCCACGGCGCCCGGCTGCCCATTCTCTTTCCCAGGCGCCGCTGATGGCGCCGCCGTGTCCTCCTTTTCATGACTTTGCGGCGCTTGCCTGCATCACCACGCAGCCCTATGCACATGCAATGTAAAGGTGCACATACCGCTCCCCTGCCGGCCTTGATTTGCAGCCCTTGCGGCCGGCCAGCAAAACTTACATACAGCTGACCTCGTCGGCCCACAGCTTCCACACAGCTTCCACCGCGGCGGCGGCCCATCAGCCACCACAAGCAAGCTGCCGTGCAGCTGACGTGGCTGATGAGCACAACACACTGCTGGCCATCTTGATCCCAGGCAGCCGCCTGCTGCGCCCCTGTCCGCAAGCCATCCTGCCAGCAGCCCACGTGTTTTGACAGAAAGCGTTTACGAAGGGAGGTGGGACGAGTTGGCGCGCCAGTCCGTATTGTACAGAGCAGTCAAAGTCCTGGGATCCGGCCGGCAGCCATCAACACGGCCGGCAAACAAGTGTCGCTTGCTTCAATCCTTGCAAGTCTTGGTGGTAGCTCAGGTCAGGGCCGCAGGTCGGGCTTGTGCCCTCCTCCGCACTGTTGTGCACCCCTTGACAGCCAACGGGGTGACTGCCACCTGCATTGCAAACCGCCCAGCAGAACTCAACATGAAGGGCAAGAAAAAACCGCAACGCCGCCCCCGTCCTGGCCAGCAGCGCCATCGGAGCCTTCAATCCGCTCTCGCCAGGTCAGCCCGTGCTGGCTGCAGCTACCCCCTACGTGCTCGCCGTCACTTCTTGGCGGCGGCGCGCGGCTTCGAGCGCGGCTTGCTCCTGGCGCGCTCCCGCTTCTCCACCTCCCCCTGCGGCGCCGGCCAGCAGGGGTCTGGGGTGAGCTCCACTGTGCGCTTCACGGTGGGCAGGCCTGAGGGTGGGGGAAGAGGGGGGGGCAATGCCGAACGTGGGCTGGCTGGGGGAGTGCAGGCTGGCGTGTGTGTTTGTGCGTGTGTGTGTGTGTGTGTGTGTGTGTGTGTGTGTGTGTGTGCGCGCGCGCGCGCGTGCGTGTGCGTGCGTTCGAGGACGCGTCTTCAGGGGTCACACCTGCACGGCAACGCGGGATCCACTCTGCAGCAGCCTCGCAGGCCGCGGCCGTCCCAAGGCGCCCCCGATGCGCGCCCGGCGCCGCAGCGTTCTCACTCGCCCCCTTTCGCTCACTGGCGTGCACGCGGCACATCTCCTTGCGCTCGTTGCGCCAGTACTCCAGCGGAGGGTGCCGCACGCGCGTGGTCTGGCGGCGCCCGTCCAGGCCTGTCTGCATGCCGTCAGCTGTGCGGCATTAACAGGGGCAGAGTTATGTGTGTGTGTGTGTGTGTGTGTGTGTGTGTGTGTGTGTGTGTGTGTGTGTGTGTGTGTGTGTGTGTGCAGCAGGCCGAGGACCGACTTGACTGCAGGCGTTGAGGTTTTCGAGGCGCCGCGGGCCAGCCCAGGGTGAGAGGTGCCGTGGTCGCCGCGCATGCACAGCGGCCGGCCACCTCAGCTGCAGGTCAGCAGCACAGGCAGCTCCCCGGCCGTCCGTCAACCGCGGCGCGTCCCGCAGCAACGCTGCCTGCATGCGCGCGCGCAGATGCTCACACGCCAGGCTCTTCCTGCTCTTGGCCCAACGCCCCTCGCGCGGCGTCTGCACCGCCGCGTGCGGCCGCTTGCTGCCGCGCCGCGCCGCTGCGCCGCTGGCGCCTGCAGCTTCGGCCGTCTGCACCGCCGCCGTCGCCGCCTGGCCCCCGCGCGCCCTTTGGCTGGCTGCCTGCACCTGGGGCGTCAGCCGCAGCGGCGACGGCTCAGACGCCGCCGCCGCAGCTGCCCCGTCGCTGCCGCTGGCGCCGCCGCCGCTCCCGGCCGCCGTGCCCCGGGCCGCTTCGCCGGCGGCTGCGCCGGCGCCGCCGGCCGGGCGCGCCCCCTTGCTGCCGCTGGCCGCCAGGCGCAGCGGGTGCGAGGGCGTCTCCGGGCTCGCGGCGGCGGCGATGCCCCGCACGACGCTCGACACGTGCTGCGACGCGCGCACGACATCCGCCTCGTCCCCCTCCGCCCCTTGCTGCCACCCGTCCTCGCCGTCGCCATTGTCATCCGCCGCCCCGTAGTCATCATAACCGCCCCCGTTGTCGCCGTCGTTGTCATCCTCGTCATCATCTCCCCTGCCGCGCCCCGCCTCGTCAGCAATCCCCGACCTCCTGCCGCCGCCCGCCGCGCCGCGGCCCGCCGGCCCGCTCACCGCCGCCGAAGCAGAGGCGGACTCCTGCCACAGCCGCTGGCGCGGCGCCGCCGCCGCGGCCGCGACCGCGGCGGCGGCGTCGAGCGAGGCCAAACCCATCGCCTTTTCTGGGACCCCCTCAATCGGCGTGAACGCGAACCGAGGGACAGGCGGCGCCGCACGCGCGGCCGTCGCTGGCGCCTGCTGGCGCCGGAAGCCGCGGGCTGTCTCAGGGACCCCCTCCATGGGTGTGAACGCCAGGCTGGCCGCTGCCGGCGCAGGGGCGGGCGCCGGCGCAGGCGGCCGGCGGCGGGGGCGCGAGCGCAGCTCTGGCACGCCCTCGATTGGCGTCCATGCGGCGTCGCTGCCGCTGGTAGCGGCAGCGGCGGCGAGGTGGGCGGCGGGGGTCACGGCGGCCGACGTGCGGCGGCTCGACCCACGGACGGGCGTCGCGCCGGCCCCATCGCCGTGGAGCGCCGTCGCCGCCGCCGCAGCCGCTGCGGCCGCTGCCAGTGCTACAGCCTCTGCAGCCTCCGCCTCGGCGGCCGCCGCGGCGGCGGCCGCGGCCTCGGCCTCCTCCGCCG
>NW_014010653.1:0-7588 GCF_000611645.1 Monoraphidium neglectum
GGGTTGGCGCGAGTTCGCCCGGGGACGGTCCGGGCGTCGGTGTTTCTGCTGCTGGGATAGCACGTTATGATGAAGGGGGAAAAGGGCGCAAAGGGGGGGTCTGCTCAAAATCAGAGGCGTGGGCTGCACACATCACGCTGGCGTATGCACCTGCACCCCTGCGACCGACCGCCGATTGCCCGCCCCGCTTCTGGCGTCCCTCCCCTCGGGCAGGCCGCCGCCGCTGGCGGCCGCAAGCGCCGCAACGCGGCGGGCGACGGCGAGGGCGACGACGGCGACGAGTTCTTCCGCGCTGCCAAGGCGGCGCGCGCGGCGGCCAAGGCGGACCGGCGCGCGCGCCACGAGGTGCCGGCGCTGGCGCCGCCGCTGCCTGACGAGAGCCGGGAGGGGCAGCGGCCGATCAGCTACGCCATTCAGAAGAACAGGGGCCTCACGCCACATAGGTTTGAGGGGGTCCGGGCTCGCAGCCGCGCGCTTCCCGGGGACGAGCATGTTGCGGGGACGCCCCTGGGCACCCTGCACTCGCGCCTGCGGGGACGCGCCTTTGCAGCACCGCGCCTACGCCCGCGGGTGCGGGCGGTTTGGCGCTGGCGGCGCTTGCGCGCATCCGCACGGGGGCCTGGTTCGGCTGGCGCGCGCCTGGCTTGCCACAAAGCATCGGCACCCTGCTGCATGTGCCAACTCCCCACTCATCAAACCACTTTTTCATCCACAGCTTGTATCGTGTTGAACCTAACAACCTGACGAGCAAAACATCCGCCATTTACACAAACTCACAATTGTGCGTGCATGCCACTACACACACGTGTACACGCACACCCACTCTTTCACACACATACACACCCTCTCGACCCCCCCCCCTCAAAGGCGGAAGGACCTCAAGAACCCGCGCAAGAAGCACCGCATCAAATTCGCCGCCGCACAGGTGCTCAGCCTCCCCCGCCGCGCTCGGCCGCGGGAGCCTGCGGCGCTGCCGTGCTGGGGCGGCGGGCGCTGTCTTGCCCCGTCTGTCAGGGTTTGGGGGGGGGGGTAACGGGGAAGAGAGTGTGAAGGGGGGATGATGGGGGCGCAAGGCCATGCCCCCCTCCTTCCGCTCTTCATCCCCACTCCACCCTGCAAACCGAACCCCAACTTCAACCCACCCCAACCTACACCACTCCACCCTGCAAACCGAACCCAAACCAACCCCAACCTAACCCTGCCCAAACCCCACCCTACCCCCCACCCCCCAGGTGCGGCGCAAGGGCCAGGTCCAGGGTGTGCGCGAGGCCCCCGGGGCCGGGTACTCTGGGGAGGCCACCGGCGTCAAGGCAAACGTGGCCAAGAGCCGCAGGCTGGGATGACATTGACATGGCCGGCCCCCACTGCACGCTCGCGGGCGCTGTTGGGCGGCGCCCAGCAGGGGCCCTTTTTGTTGCGCGCCAAGCTTGCTTGTGTGTTTGCCGTGTCATGGTGTTTCTGGCATGTTGCTGTTCGTTGCTTTTTGCGATGGATCCCTTCGGCACATTGGTGTGTCTGCAGTCTTGTAGGGGCATCCGCCAATGCACAATTGACCTTGTGGCTTTCTCATTTGTGTAAGGCGTGGCCTTGTTCCTGCGCTGAGCTAGGCGTGCAGTAGGGGTGAGGGTTGCCGAGAGGTTGTGACAGTTAGGTGGGCTTGAAGTCCGCCCTGTTTTTCTCCTTTAAATGAACTGGGCCTCTGGGTGGAACAAGCCAGAGTGCTACGTGGGCAAGGGGGCAGCGGTGGGTGTGGATGGCTGCGGCCGCTGCTGCCTCAAAAGAGAGTGAAGGGGCCGGCGGGACGAGGAGCTTGGGTGCAGGAAGAGAAGGGGAGAAGGCTAAGATGTCAGGTGGTGTTTGTGATGTGTATGTGAGCGACAGGTGTAAGGACAAGATTATGCCTGCCCCCTGACTTCCTGCCTGCCTCCAGGTTGTGCCCTATTGCCAAATGTGATGGACACCAGCGACAGCTCGTTGCAATCTCCTCTGCCAGTCTAAACTCAGCAGCCCACCTTGTTACGCGCTGCTCACACGCGCGTGGGTGTCGACCCACAAACCAGGAGAGCACGATGCTGCGGGCCACTTTATTTGAAGCCTGCCAGCAGGTTGGTGCGCTGCGTGCATTGCGTCAAGTGCTGGCGGGGATTGACAGGAGCACAGGCGTTGAGGAGGCTCCAACCAGCAGGGGGACCACGCAGGCCTGCCGCCGGCTGCTCCCCCGCAGACCCCTAGGGAGCCGCGGGAGCAAAACGGGCCGATGTTAGTTGATGCATGAGGTTGGCGGCGGCTGATCTGATGTTGGCGGGCTGCGGGCGACGACGAGGCTGCTGGAACTGCCACACGCTGGGCCAGTTACGGCAGGACGGCTGGGGTGGGCGCCGCGCCAGCTGCTCCTGCCTTGTACCGCCGATTGATTTCTCACAGTCGAGGAGGAGGGGAGAGAGAGGGCGCACCGGTGGATCGCTCAGCTTCAGCGTGCGCACAGCGGCTGGTGCCAGTCAAAGCGCCTAGGTAGGCCTACCAGCCTGACAAGAGGCGTGCTTGCGCGCATGATAAGCTCGGGCACGATGTGCTCTGTTTTCCCTCACAGGAGGCGACGGCCGCGACGCAGGCATGTTTGAAGGGTCCACGCCCGCCATGCGGCCCGACGCGCCGCACCCGGTGGAAGGCAGCGCGAGGATACCTTGCAGGCTGACCGCGCCCAGCGAAGCGTTGTGTTGGTCAGGTATCAAATTGTCGGTGAGACGCTCAACCCCACCAGAGCTGGGAGGGGAGAATCAGATATCACGAGCACCACCTCATCAATTGCGCCGCAAGCTGCCACACACAGCCGTCGCCGACTCATCCTGGTGAATTCGATTCGCGAGCAATTGTTTTTCCCCTCGATGTTCCATATGCATGTATCAGTGCAGAGTCTTGGCTACCAGCATACACCAGCTTCAAAATCTGGATTGTGAAGCAAGCCATGTGGGGGCACTGCTGTCCCAGCATCAAATTTTATGGGCGCTGGGCACCTCGATCGCCCAGGCGAGAGGACACACGCCTCTGATATCATGCGATTATAATCCCACAAACACCAATGTAAAAACAAGGTACATAGGTCGAAAAATGCCAGCCTAGCCAGAGTGGTCAATTGGATGCAGCTGTCGGGTAGAGGGGCTGATACTTTTTCTGGTTGATAGTATGTAACCAGATTGAACGTGCATGCGTGTTGAGGCTAACCAAGTTATGCCAGCAGTGCTGAAGCGGTGAGGGGTGAGGCAAGAGGCGCTGCTGGTGGTGGGAATTGCTGGCGAAGGTGGGGACAAGCGCGCCACTGCAGGGTACTACCCAGTCAGCAACCTACCGTCACCACAGTTGCACAAGCAAAGCCAAGCATTGATGGGACAAATGGGTCTTCAGTGCATTGGCACTACAAATCAAGAGCCATGCAACATTGAGTTCTTGGAGGGGGTGCTTCCTACACAGTTGCACCGCCCGCGCCCCTTCGCCACCACTCAACTCGGTGAGATGCACAACAGCTGGCGCCAGCTTGAACGTCTCCAAGGAGGTTGGTGACTGTGAGCAGTCCCTTCTTGTGCATGACCACACGGCACATGGTATGTCGCCAAAACATAGAAAAAAATAAAATACATGGTCGGAGTGGTAAAACCTAGTGCGATTGCCGGGACTCAACCTGGGTCATCAACATGGGAAATTGATATGATATCCATCACACGCACACACGTGCAAGTGCGCAGACCCACCCACCCAAGCATGCACGCCCAGACTCAGGCAGAGGCACGCTTGGCAACCTATGCTCAGGCTGTGCAACCAGCAGCCCCGATGCACCCACGCATCACAGCCGCTCAACGTCCCTCGCTCGTAGCTCCTCGCCACCTCGCTCTCACACTTTCAGACAAAACAAACCCTGTTGCATGGTCAAGAGACGTAAGCAGTGCGCCATGTCCTGCAACAGGACTGGTGCGCCTTTTGGCATCACCAAACAGTCCCTCGGGCGTGGCAATGCACAAGAGTGCGGGGCGCGTGTTCGGCGCTGTCATTGCAGCTGCGGCGTTGTCCGGCCTTGCTTGTGACGAGGGTCACAACACGAAACCCCTGGATTTGCCGCTCAAAAGCTCACACGCCGCCCCGGCTGCGCCCGATATCACCAGCCACGCGGGGACGCCGGCGTCCGCGGCGGGCGGCCAGCCGCACCGCTCGCCGATGCATACACCTCCGTCAGCGGGGGCCTCGCGGGCCCAGAGTGCCGCAGCCCCAAGATCGCGGCCGCCGCCGCTGTGCAGCATGGCGACTCTGCTGCTTCAGCAAGTTTCTGCCCTACTGGTGGTGAGCCTGTCGCTGCTGCCGTGTGTGCTGCCGTGTAGGTTGCCCAGAGTCAACAGGATGTTGCGTGTGGGAAAGCAGGACCGCTGCCCCTTGCGCCGTCCGTGCATTCCCCTAGCAACTGTGCAGACGCCCCAAGCGCCGCCCCACGAACCCAGCCGTGTCCTGCATACGCATCAGACCTGTCCCCGGCCGCAGTTAAACCCAGCCCTCCGCTACCAAAGGCTTTTGCCGCCGCTGTCGCTGCCGCCGCCGCCGCAGCTGCCGCAGCTGCTGCTGCTGCTGCTGCTGCTGCTGCTGCTGCTGCTGCTGTTGCTGTCGCTGCCGCCGCTGCGCTGCATCTGATGCCGCTGCTGTCTCTGCTGCCACCGGTCCTGCTGCCACTGGTCCTGCTGCTGCTGCTGCTGCTGCTGCTGCTGCTGCCCCCGCTGCCCCTGCCGCCGCTGCTGATGCTGATGCCACTGCTGCCGCTGCGGCTGCATTTGATGCCGCTGCTGTCTCTAATGCCATTGGCCCTGCTGCTGCCGCTGCTGCCGCTGCTGCCGCTGCTGCCGCTGCTGCTGCTGCGGCTGCTTCTGATCCCGTTGCTGTCTCTGCTGCCACTGGCCCTGCTGCTGCTGCTGCTGCTGCTGCTGCTGCTGCTGCTGCTGCTGCTGCTGCTGCTGCTGCTGCTGCTGCTGCTGCTGCTGCTGCTGCTGCTGCTGCTGCTGCGCCTCGCCGACTGCACAAGACACGGTTGTGGCTGACTCTCCTGCTGCCGAAGTCGTGTCCATGCCTCGCGCTGGGCTCGCTCTGACTTTTTCCTCCAGTGTACTGTTGGGCCCTGTGTCCAGGCTTCCTCTAGGGTGCGCCTGCCGCAGCTGTTGCTGACGCCCACGCTGCTGCCACGTGTCACAAAAAAATAGCTTGGGTTGCTTAACAAGTTGCTTTTCTGTGCTGTGTTACAATCGTCTGAATCAGCTAGACTCCTCCCGCCATTATAACCGCCATTGGTTGCATTGAAACAACATGGGGTTCACTATAAATTGGCCGCCCAGTGTTGTCGGCGGCCTCAAAAACCAACAACCATACGAAATGACTGAAGGCGCATACGCAGAGCATCCAGGATGCACAGCATACACCCAGGAGACCTGCCTGGCCCTGGGCCCTGGGGCCTCTTCAAGGCACAGGCGTGCCGCACGTTTGGCCGCCTGCAGTAGCCGCAGCGCCGCGGCGCGGTACCTGCGCCCCCGGCCCCCTACCTGCCGCCGGCGCCCCATGGTACGTAGTAAGGGCATGCCTTTGCAGGGGTTCTTGCCCGGGACCCGCTGGCACCCCTGCGCTGCATCGCAGGCGGCGCACGCAGGGGTTGCAGGGCCATGGTCAGGCGCGACGTGCGTCGTGCAACGCCACGCTGTAAGGTGGGGACAGGCCATCAGTGCTGAGAGATGTAAGGAACAAGAGACATGACATCACTGGTGGAGACGAGCCGAACGACAGTGATGAGATAGACTGAGTAAACAAGACACCAAAAACACACATTGCTGAGGAACGAGGAAGCCTTGCTGCGCGTGGCGCCCCCGCGCTGGCCAACAGCACAGCAGCAGGGCTGCATGGGCTGGTGCCCCTGGATATCAAGGGGCTATGGCGCGTCCTTGGGGCCAACCCGCGCATGCAGTCCTGGGGCTGCACGCGGGCACATCGCGGCAAGCACCAGCGAGTAGCGCCGTGCGCGCGTCAGCCGCACGACAAAGTGTTGACACACATGGAAGGAGGACTTGGTATTGAAAAGGGTACTAGATCTGAGCGAAGATAGGGTGTGCATGTGGTTGCACACAACCGTGGGCGCCGCTCTGCTGTGCTTTGTTACCAGCTGTACTCCTCCCGCCATTTTGACCAACGGGTTTAACAACAACAAGGGTTCAATACAAACTGGCCGACCAGTGCCAAAAACCAACAAGCACAGGCGCGGGACAGTACACAAACAATCAAAATCACTGAAGGCGTACACACCGAGCAGTGAGGGCGCATGGCACACACCGAGGAGACACTGTAACACTCCTCATCGTAATCCTGACCCTCATTGTAATTTAAATTAATCCTGATCCTAATCCACGCCTGGCCCTGGGCCCCCGGCCCTCTGGCTGTTTGGTCGCCTGC
Organism: Monoraphidium neglectum; assembly: GCF_000611645.1. Classification (NCBI taxonomy): domain Eukaryota; kingdom Viridiplantae; phylum Chlorophyta; class Chlorophyceae; order Sphaeropleales; family Selenastraceae; genus Monoraphidium; species Monoraphidium neglectum. Next base: position 6,466 of record NW_014010653.1, read on the forward strand.
AGCAGCAGTAGCAAGGTATCCGCGCCCCTGCGCCCCCCCCCCCCCCGACGGCGCCCCATGTTGATTACGAAAATGACTGCATTGACGTGTCTGCAGCTGCAAGACTGTCCTTGTGAGCTTTTCTTTTCGTTGTTACAATCGTCTAGGCCAGCTAGACTCCTCCCGCCACTGTGACCAACCGGTGCAAAACAAACAACAGGGGTTCAATACGAAACCAGCCGCCCAGCGCTGACGGTGTGAGCAAGCGCGGTTTTTGCTTTGCTTTGTTACAATCGTCTAGGCTAGCTGGACTCCTCCCGCCACTGTGACCCACCGGTGTGAAACAACAACAGGAGTTGAGCGCAAACTAGCCGCCCAAGACAGGCGGCAAACACACGTAACACCAATCAAGCCAAGACAAAGCTGCAGATCTAAAAAGGGAGCAGTGAGTGACTGCACACACCCAGGAGTCATGCCTGGCCCTGGGCCCTGGGGCCTCTCCAGGGCACAGGCGGGCCGCAGGTTTGACCGCCTGCGGCGACGGTAGTGCGGTATCCACGCGCCCGCCCCCTGTCGGCGCCCCATGTTAGCAAGGGCATGACGGTGCAGGGGTGTTTGCCCGGGGCCCCCCGGCACCCCCGCGCCGCAGGCGGCAGATACAGGGGTGGAGGGGCCGCAGTCGGGCGGGTGCAGCAAGTAACGCCCCCCTTGCAACAGGGCGTGGACAGCAAAAGAGTGCAGGGAGTGTGGGAGTCGCGGGCTCGACCCGCTGGTGGGAACATGGTAGACCAGGTGACAAGATGGACAGACCGCGTACAACAACACGATATCAACGCAACGCCATGAAAACAGCAAGCCTCGCTGCGCGCAGCGCCCCCCACCCCGGGCCGCGCCGGCCGACGGCAGGGCTGCACGGGGCCGGTCCCCTCGGATGTGAGCGGTCATGGCGCGTCCTTGGGGCCGGCCCAGCACAGCCTGGGTCTGCACGCCAGTCACGCACAGCAAGTGTCAGGGTTGTTTTAGCTTTGCTGGGGGTTTTGCTTTGCTTTGTTACAATCGTCTAGGGTTTTGCTTTGCTGGGGGTGGCGCCGCGCGAAGCGCGGGCCCCGTGCTTTGCTTTGCTCTGTTACAATCGTCTAGGCCA
>NW_014010652.1:0-7584 GCF_000611645.1 Monoraphidium neglectum
CACCCCCAGGGCCCCCACTTGATCTACACTGATCTCCACTTCCTCGAGGTACCCGAATATCATAAAAACACATATATACACATTGTATCCCATTGAGCTTCAGAGTCCAATTGATATCATTTGTATGTATACAATGTGTACAACCACCCCGACCCAACCCACCTGGTCAGTGCTGATCTCCACCTCCTTCAGGTACTCCCGCGCCAGCACCACGTTGGTGGCCAGCGCCCCCGTCAGCTCGGACGTCTCCTGCAGCACCAGCGTCGCGTCGTCCTGGAAACGCACCGCCGCGTCAATCGCCTGCACGCGCTCCTCCCAGCCGCCTGCGCGGGCGTGGGGGCGAGAGCGGGTGCGTGGTTTGCGTGCGTGCGTGCCGGCTACCGCGCCAGGCGGCGGCGGCAGGCGGCGGCGGCGGCGGTGCGGCACAAGCCTTTGCGTCCGCGGGCCGAGTTGACGCCGGCGGCGCCGCGCGCGTGTTCCGCGACACGCATCTGCCGCCGAAAGCGGGCGCCGCGCGGCCGCCCCCCGCGCCCGCTGCTTGGCCGACGCTCAGGCGCGGGCCGCGGCCCGGCGTGGGCGGCCAGCGTAGTTGGGGATTGGGGTTCGAATCCGTGACCCACCGGGCACGTCTGCGCTGAGTGTGATGGCGATGCGGTCCAGCAGGTGCTCCCTCAGGGGGCCCTCCTCCGGGTTGTAGGTCGCAATCAGCAGCGGCCGGCAGCTGGGGGGACACAAGGGGTTGGGGCGGGGGTGCAGGGTGAGGGCGGTAGACAGCGCAGCGGCGGCGGGAAATTCTCCACGGGGACCGACGCAGGCGGGGGCGGCTCGATCCTGTCCCGTGCAGGGAACGTGCGGCGCGATCCGAGGGCGAAAAAGCGCCCTGGCTGCCTGAGGCGCGTGCGTGCGGGCGTGGGGCGGCGGCTTGTGGTGCTGTGTTGAGGGGGCCGCGAGCCGCGCGCGCTCACGGGTGGCTGATGCTGATGCCCTCGCGCTCCACCACGTTGACGCCGTCACTCAGGATGGAGAGCAGCAGGTTGGCGATGCCGTCGTCCAGCAGGTTGATCTCGTCCACGTAGCTGTCGAGGAGGGGCGTTCAAATCGCCGGGCACGCGACCGGGCAGGGGTGGGTGGGTGAGTCCGGCCATGCAGGAGGGCAGAGGCGGAGAGGGGCATCGGGGACGCAGACGGCGGAGGATAAGGCGGCTCGGCGACATGGGGTTGCCACGGAAGGCGTAGGCAGAGCGGCAGTGTTTGTCTGCCAAGACGGGATCTGAGACGAATCAGGACGCCTCCCCACCCTCCCCTTTTCCCGTCTTCCCCTGCACGTGCTGCCTGCGGCGTCCTCCCCCGCCCGCCGCACTATACTCCCTGACGCGGCTGGCTGCCTCGACCGCGCATGCGGCGGCTGCCCTTAGCGCCTCTGCCGCCCCGTGGCCTTCCCGCGCTGCCCCTTCAGCTGCCCGCTCACAGGATGCCGCGGTGCGCCTCAGCCAGCAGCCCGGGCTGGAACACAGTCTTGCCCTCCTGCATAACAAACACACCGCGTGCAGCGGGCCGCCGTCAGTGCGACCCTTGGTGCTACTGGGATGTGCCTTCTCCAGACGCCCCACTGGGTCGAAGTCGCGCGGCACGCCCCCCCACTGCTCACCGCGCACACTGCAGTTGTCCCGCCCAGCCCCATCCCGGCGGCGACCCAGCGGGCGCGCCGCGGGCCGCCCCCTCCCCGGCAGGCAGCTTCCGCGCACCTTCATGGACGCCTCGATGTCGACCGTCCCCACGAGGCGGTCCTCTGTGACGCCCAAGGGGATCTGCACAAAGGGCGCCTCCCGGATCCGCGTCGGCAGCTCGCGGCTGCCCAGCTTCTCAGCAAGGCCGTCCTGCGGGGCGCCCGGCGCGGGCGGCGGGTGATGCGTTCACGGGCGTGCGCACGTGCCAGCTGGGGGGCGTGCATTTTTGCGTACCCAGCAGCAGTGCCGCGGGCGGCCGCCTGCCGCTACGCCCTGTCAGCACCAACTTCCTGCCTTCAGGTCACGTGGCGCCTTGCGCTCGGGCACAAGCCAGCGGCAGACCGTCCGTCTCACCCGCCCGAACCAGCCACATGCGCTCTCGCCCCACACGCTGCTGCCGTTGCCCGCCCGCCCTTGCCGCCGCCAACCGGCCCCTTCCCCCCGAAAGAAACAACGCCGTACCTCCCAGGACCGCGGGTCCTCCGGGTCGGCGTTGCAGATGGACCCCTCCACCACCTCGATCGGCGGCAGCAGCGCGTGCAGGCCGCGGGCCATGATCGACTTGGCCGTCCCGCGGCGCCCCGCGATCGCGATCCCGCCGAGCGCCGTGTCGACGGCGCCGAGCAGGAGCGCCTCCTTGATGGCGTCCTGGCCGACGACCGCGGCCAGGGGGTAGCTGCGCTGCAGCTTCATGCTGCGGGTGGACTCGAAGCCGACGGCGTCCTGCTCCTGCTTCATCGCCAGGGCGGCTGCTCGCAGGGGCGCAGCGCAGCGGGCGCACGGGATGCAGTGAGCCTCGCCGTGCCTCTTGCGTTGCCCGCTTTCGCTGGAAAGGCCCCGGCTGTTCTGCTCCATCGCTGCTGCAGTGCAGCGGGCAGCGATGCGCCATGCAGCACTGCCACGGCTCTGCGCATGGAGCACATGCTGCGCCCGACAGCTGCCATACGGGCACAAAAGCCAAGATCGAGCACTTTTAACCCACTGCCGCATGCAATGAGACAGCATTTGCGATTCGCAGATTGACATCATATCGATCGTCTCCCTGCAGATAAGATGCAAGACTGCATAGAGATTCACTACATCTCAATTGATGTAATAGCCCCTCACCGCGCTCCTCAGCGGTGCTTGCCACCGCGGTGCATGCCAGACGCGTCCTGCTGCACCTAGAGGGCGCTACACGGGCTGAAAGCTGCTTAGATTGGTGTCTGTTACCAGACAGGCTGGCGCGCCCGCCCTGCGGGCCAGCCAGGGCCTGCCGCATGGTGGCGAAGGCGCAGGTCGAGACGACGATCTGCCAGCTATGGCAAGCGTCCGCTTTGCTAAAATCAGGAATTCAAACTTGATGTCTTCTCAGCGATTATCCCCATCGGATATTGACCTGGATCGGGACCATCGCGGACCAAGGGATTGCTACGGTCGCCGAGCGGGTTCTCCGCACTTAGAGGTGGAGGAGAACAAAAGCCATATCTAACATGATAATCTTTTTGCATTGTCGACCTGAACTGCACTTCCTTGAAGCTCGCAATTTCGCATGCTGCATCGTCCTTATCAGGCTCACAGCACAGGACCCTTAGTAAATGAGCATTAATCATAGCAGTAAGAAACTCGACATAGGTGGCTGTGGCGAGGGTGCGCTGTGCCAAGTACTTGACTTGGTCAAGCACTGCATACGCAGCAGCTGTTGGGCAGCGCTTGGGTAGGGCGCGCAGCGGGTCGATGGAGGTGTTCCAGCTCGGGGCGCTCTCTGACACCGCACTACGCAATGGCCGGCACATTTCCCGATTCGAGGCAAAGCCCTACCCGCAGCCCCTGCCAGCGACAGCCGTCACGCGCGGCTTTGAGGCCTTCGCATACCCCAAGTTGGTGCGGCCGTGCGGGTGGAGGAGGGCTGCCACCTGGACAGCGCCTGCTGCACAATGGGAAGCCATGTAAATTGGTCATGATTCTCATGCAGCTGCCGATTTTTGCGGAGTGCAGCACTGCTTGCGTCAATCAGTGGCCGCGCCCCTGCCCTGTCATCCCTCCAAGGTGCGCGAGCTGCGCCATGACGACGCCCGCATCCGCCGCAAAGCCGTGGTGGCGGCGCGCGAGCTGATGGGGGCGCCCGAGAAGCTGGTGCAGTGCATCGCCGCGGGCGTCACGCCCGCGCTCATCGCGCTGCTGCAGGTGAAGTGCGTACGAGCTGCAGCAGCGTGCGCCCTCAGCTGCTGCGCGCCTGCAATGTTGCGTGCGCCACCGCCCGCTTGAGCTCATCTGATGTGAAAGGTCGCGCTGAGAGCCCCCCAATCGCTTCAAACCCATCGCTGCCGACAATGGGTGGCTGGGCCAGGATGCAGAGGACAGTGTCCGCCGGGACGCCGCGCTTGCGCTGCAGCTGTTGCTGCGCCGCGAGACCGGCCTGCGGGATTTCCTGCAGTATGGCGGCCTGGCGCCGCTGCTTGGCCTCGTGGCGGTGGGCAGCCCGGCGGCGGTGCGGGATGAGGCGTATGGGGCGCTGCAGGAGGCGTGCCGGTTTGAGTGCGGCAGGTGCGACAAGCAGAGGGTGCGCGGGACACAGCGGCAGCATTTTGTAATTTGCATATGGCGAGAGCAGCAGCAGCGGCAACATTACCAGCATCCTTGAAGTTGGTATAACAATAGCAGTGTAAATGCGGCGGCAGGGCGCGATTGACGAGCACCGCTGAGGCGAGAACTGCTGAGGATGCGGGCCTGCTAGTGCATCAACCCAGTACCCCTCTCACCCCCCGCCCCCCTCGCGCTAGGACTGCTGTGGCTGCGCACAAGGGCGCCCTGGCAGCGCTGGTGGCCAGGGCCCGGCAGGAAGAGCCGGCGCGTGCGCCCTTGGCCCTGGCAGTCCTGCACGCATGCACCCAGGTGCGCTCGGCACAACGCGCATCACGGCATTCTTGTCGGTAGAACGCTCTTGCTCCCACACCAGCTTGGTATCGATGAGCAGTGATTACGCGGTTGCGACAAGCGGATGTGCGTTCCTGACCCTGCATGCAGGTGCGCAACAGCGAATCGACGCTAGGGCAGCTGATCTACAATGCGTCGGCCGTGCCCATGCTGGCGGAGCTGCTGGCCACACAGACGCAGCCCGCGGCGGTGCGCGAGGCAGCCGCGCAGCTGCTGGCTGCGCTGTGCTCTACTAGGGCCGAGGCGATATCCCAGGTCAGCGTTGTCGAGGCTGGGCCCCCGCTGGCTCCCTTTGTGCCGAGGGCTTTTAATTGGGCGGCTCTGCGGGGGTGTGGTTACACTCAACGCGCGACTAGTGAGAGAGCGCAACAATTGTCAACTGACTCCGGGCGCATCATCAGCCAACTACAAGCCGATCCCTGCCACTCTCCGCAAACCCCCCTCCCAAAGGCGGTGAGCGCCGGATGCGTCCCAAGGCTAGTGGAGATGCTCGCGCTGCTGGAGGGGCAGCAGCCCGGGGAGTCGACGGCCGCCGCCGCGTCCGCCCTTGTGAACATCACGATGGCAAAGGAAGGGAAGGTCGCTTTCAAGGAGGTGCGTCGGTTTTGGAGACCCTTCGCCCCAGTGCTGCAGCTGCTGTCAAGGTACCAAGCGCGGCTGCTGGCCCTACTGTGGCGGGCTTGGCCCCGCCAGCTGGTCTTGCCACAAGCGTTCTGCAGGGCTGCTCATAGGGCATGCATGCACGTGCGATGCATGCATAGCCCTGCCCCTCTCCTATCGTGCATGCCGCGCGCAGGCCGGCGGTGTCTCCTCCCTGTCGTCTCTCGTGCGTTCGGCGCTGCTGCCGGATGAGGGCGGCAGCCCCGGGCCATGCAAAGGCCACAGCTGCAGTCAGGGCCGGGCAGGCCAGCTGCCTTGCCTGTTGCTTCACCTCGCAGCCAACGTGGCGGAGCTACCAGAGTGCCGAACGCAGATGCTGCAGGGGGGTGCTGCGGAGGCAGTCAAGCGGCTGGCGGCCCAGGAGCAGCAGCTGCTTGCAGGGCACGGGAGAAGCAGCGAGGCGTCGGTGGCAACCGGCAAGGCCGCGGCAGATGCGCTCCGTGCGCTTGGCTTTGCACACTGGCCGCAGTGAGGGCTGAAAGCTGTCAAAGTAACCTCTCCTGAAGTCAGGAGGGCAGGAGCATGCAGTGCTGGGTGCCTATCAACGGCTGCATGCACCAAAAGAGCCCATGCAGGGCTGCGTTGGTACGTCATGCAATAGCTGGTCAATCTTTCAGTATCTGTAGTCCGCTGCATGCGGCACAGCACGGGACCTGGGCGACGGCGAAGCAACAAAGGTACGTACCATGCAGGTACAGGCGTACAGCTGATACATGCATGTCCTGTCCGCCCGCAGTGCAGGAACACTCCAGGATCGAAGTCAATTTCTCCAGCATCCAAGATATGACCGCGGTCTGCTTCTGCACGCAGCAAACCACTGAGCGTATGCGTGTCACTGCCGACCCAGCACGTCACTTCTCCGGGTGACGAGCTGCAGCTACTGCGCTGCGCGCGCGCATCCTGTGGCCGAAAGGCTGCAGACCAGGCGCTAGAAAGGGTAACACGATCGAGCTATGTTTAAAACCGAAATCACCTCCAACTGAAACCGGCATCCTTGTTCGGAACCTTCAGATCCCTCGCCTGATCTGCAGAACGCTTGCCAGCCGCCTTACTTTGAGGCAGAAAAACTCAAAGTGAAAGTTTATGCATAAAAGCTGCTGTGGGTGAGTCTTGTGGAGAGCAACGCAATGAAGAGGACGCAGCCTTTGACTCTTGCCCAGGCCTCTCTCAAAAGAATCGCTGCATGATGCTCTATTTTTTGCGGGGGTCTTTGGTGCCTGACAGTACCTTCTGCATGATCCTGGCAGGGGTCTCGCGTGGCCTGCCATGCATGAGAGACCGCGTTATTACAAGGCTGTTGTGGCAACTTATATGCAGGCGTTTGGCGGGCCCTGGCGAGCAGTTACGGCCGTTTTGCCGCCTGGGCGCGCAACGTGCGCACATTCGGGTGCGCAGGCACCCGACGCCGTTGGCCCCCATCCACTTGACCGCCCCCCGCGGCTCCCCCAACCCACACAGCCCGACGCGCGGCGCCACCATGGCGTCCGGGTTATTCATGATGCCGCCCGACGACGCCCTGCTGTTCTGCGCGCCCGGCACCGCCGCGTCCCTGGACGGCTCTGTGGGCAGCTGCTCCTACCTGGATGCTGACAGCATGATGCCCTCCAACTTCTGCTGTCGCTCTGCGGACCAGTTCCTCCTGACCGACGACCTGCCCTCGCCGGCCGCCGCCGCTTGCTGCGGCGCCGCCGACCCCGCGCACGCGGGCGCCCCGCACGCGCCCGCGGCGCCCGCGCCCGGCCACGTGCCTGCGTCGCCCTTCGACGCGCAGCGGCTGCCCGTGGCGCCGCCCAGGCTGTCGGAGGTCGCAGCCGTGCAGCAGCACGCCTGCATGGCATCTCAGCAGAGTCAGCATGCGGAGCACTACGGCCAGTACCTACCTCTTTCATTCGCGTCCCAGCGCACGTGCTACTCGGAACCGGACCAGTTTGATAACCAGCACAGCATGCAAACGCATGCCTCCCAGCAGCACTACGCCGCGTGCGCCCCGCAGCAGCCGCCATGGCAGCAGCTCGCCGCCCAGCAGCCGCAGCAGTGGCCGCCCGGCGCGTCGCCGCTCGCGCTCAGCCCTGCGCCGCTCGCCGTCCCAGCGGGGGGACATCAGCGCCGTCAGCTGTACGAGCTCGTACTGCTGGACGGCGCCACCGGCCGCCCGCTGCGCCGCGCCACAGAGGACGACGCGCAGCGCGTCGCGCGTCTCTTGCAGGCGGACGACGGCGTTGGCGCCGGCGCCTGCGCCGCTGGCTGCGGCGCCGCGGGCAGCGGCAGCGGCGCCGCGGGC
>NW_014010651.1:0-7584 GCF_000611645.1 Monoraphidium neglectum
GCCCATCGACGCCGCGGCGGCAGCCGCCGCTGCGGCCGCAGCCGCGGCCGACATGTTGGGCGGCGGGTAGCCGTACGCACCGGGCAGCCCCAGCTGCGCCGCCGCCGCCGCCTGCGCCGCCGCCAGCTGCATCGCGGCCGCCTGCTGCCCCGCGAACCCCTGGTGGCCCCCGTGGTGGTGGTGGTACCCCGCGAGCGCCGCCGCCTGCGCTGCCTGCGCCGCCTGCGCTGCCTGGGCCGCCTGCAGCGCCGCAAACTGCGGGTTCATGCGCGGCGCGGCCGCGGCCGCCATCACGCCCTGCTGCTGTGACATCATCGCCGCCTGGTAGGCGGCCTGATAGGCGGCCTGGTACTCTAGAGACCCCGCCATGGACAGCGGCCCGCCCGCCGCGGCGGCGGCCGCCGCCGCCGCCGCGTTCACGTTCGACTGCAGCGCTGCCATCGCCGCGGCCGTCGGCGGCGGGCTCGCGCCGGGCATGCCGAGCGCGTGGTGCGCGTGCATGCCCGGCGGCGGCGTCGCGCCGGCGGCGGCCGCGGCGGCCGCCGCCGCGGCCGCCGCATTCAGCATCGCCGGGCGCATGCCGCCGGGCGCGGGGCTCGCCGCCTGCAGCGCCTGCAGCGCGGCCGCCACTGCAGAGGGGTTGCGAGGCGCGGAGGACGCGGCGTCACGTGCAGCCGCGCGTGCGCGAGGAAGCACGGGGGTGCGACCGGAGACAAACGCACGGCGACGGCAATCAAGAGAGTATGGCGGCGACAACCAGGCAATAGCCCGTGTGATGCCGTGTGACGTCACTCCGTAACCGCACACCCAGCCAGGGGTGACATGCCGTCGGGCACCCAAGCACGCAGGCGCACGCGCCCTGCAGCCCACGGCGGCTCACCCTCAAACGGCGTGCCCGGTTTCGAGCCGCTGGGGTCCCCCATCCCGCCAAGCCGCTGCGCGGGCGAGCTGCCGTTGATCGCTGCACAAGCATTCCGTGGGGCGGCGAGATGGGCGGGGTTTGCACGGTACTGCAGGAGTGGCCCCAGGGGGCACGGCACGCAAGCCACACACGGCGGCCGGCCCGCCAGCCCCCAGATTCAGGCGTGCTGCGCGGCCTTGTGCACCCGCCACTCACACATCTGCTGGAGTGCCGCCTGCAGCATGCCCGGCAGCCCGTCCGCCTCCTGTATCACCTCCAGCCCTGCAGGGCGCGGCGACAGGCCCGGCCGGATGCGCTGTCAGCTCAGGGCGTGAACCCCGCCGCTTCAGCAGCGGCGCCCGTGCGCACTCGAGAAACCAAACCCCAGCGCGCCATGCGGCTGGGCTGCACCGCACCGTCCGCACCGCAGCCCATGCTCGCCTCACCGACCCTGTCGCACGCAACTGGGCCCTCCGCTGCCTCCCTGTGAGGCGGCGGCGCCCGCCCCGGCCCTCGTCGCGCTCACCTCCGGGAGTCAGCGCCCCTCCGCCCGCCATCAGGCTCGCCAGCGCCGCCGCCGCGTGCCCGGGCGGCGGCGTGGCCGCCGACCCCATCATCGCCGCCTGCTGCGCGACCGCCACCTGCAGGTCTGCCTGCTGCTGCCGCTGCTGCTGCTGCTGGTGCAGCAGGCCGAGCTCGGTGTAGAGCGTGCGGCCGTCCACCGGGGGCGGCAGCTTCCGCTGCCCCGAGTACAGATCGTAAAAGCGCGCATAGTCCTCGTCGTACCGGATGTCAGCGGTCGGGTCTATGGGGGTCCAAGTCTGCCCCGACGACGGGCCGCCGTGGCCCTGCGGAGCGAAACGGAGTGCGGGGCGGCGTGCAGGGGTGTGGGGGCCGTCAGGAGGAGTAGTCGGCCGGGGGGAAGGGGTTGGGAGGCAATGTATTGGCGGCTGCCGTGGTGGTCGTGCGGAGGCCAAGCAGGCGACTGTGCAATGTGATGCCCGCGCATCGGTCACAAGCCTATGGGCCATAGCGGTGGCGGGGAAGCCCACAGGCGGCGGCTGTCCGCCGCTGCAGCGGCGGCCGCGCGCTGCGCCGGCAAAGCACAGTGCTTCGACCGCAGCCCGGGAATGGCACGCCGCGGGCCAGCGCGCGCATCAAATCTTTCAAAAAGATTTCGGGCTCCTTCCAGCGATGACGAGAGAATTGGTGCGACGCGGGCAAGCCAAATCGCACACCAGTGATCTCTTGCCCCCAGATAGCCTGCACGGCATCGGGCTTACCGCATACTGTCTTCCATCGCCAGCTTGCAGATGTGGAGGGGCCGAAGTGGCCCTCTGTGGCACGTCCTCTATGAGCTTCGCCACACTGTGCTCCAGTAGCTGGCCCTGCGGGGTCCGCAACTTGTTAGGCATGCACATGCGAGCATGACATGTGCACAGGGCCGTGCTGTACGGGGCGCTCACCCATTGCGGGCTCCCTGGAGGCCCGCCATCAGGCAGCCTGCCAAACATTTCGCAAGCTATACCAATTCAACTAGCCATCGTCGAACTCAGTTAGCAGGCCATTGATACTGAGCTCCCTGTGTGCGCCGCTAGGACCCATGCCGTTCCTGCAAGCCTTGCCCTTGCACCCTCTGCCTTCCAAGTCGTGTTCCTTACGCATCAGCTTGACACTTGCACACAACTCCATCAACTTGTCCGCTCACAGAATGGTGAGTATCCTCTGCAGGATGCACCCATAAGGTAGTAATGCAGCCAAGCACCTGCCGTGCCGAGGACTGGTGAGCAAGCAAGCGCACAGTCAACATTATCCACTCTTCCTTGCATGTTCGGCAGCCGCTGCACACCCCTCCTCAGTCGCTATTGGTCAGCTGGTGTGGGGTGAATTTCTGGTGTCACTGCATCACATTCTCAAATGTCCCCTAGGCGAAGCTTCAGGTTGTGCATTTACACGACGCGGCGCGCACCTGCTCGCCACCCCTTGCCGCCAGCTGCCTCTCAGCCGCCCCACCACCGCCGCAGCAGCCCGCTCCCCCGCCGACCGCGGCGCGGTTGCGCCTGCCGGGCAGCTGCCGCGTCCATCGCGCGCTCCGCGGCGGCCGCGATCTCGTCTGCCGGCAGCTTCCCCTCGCTCTTGACAGTCGTGTAGGCGTGGCCCAGCGCCGCCGCCAGGTTGGCTGCACGGCAGCCCCGCCCACATGCACACGCGGCGGGGCCCACCGTCAAGCATGGCGGCCGGAAAGCGCCGAACAAGGCCCCTCCTGACCTGCAACAACCCCAGGACCGCCGGGGCTGGTCCAGGCGACCTCCAACGCTCCGTACAGCGCTGCCCAGCACGTCTGAAAGCGTCCCGCACGGGACAAGCAACCCGACCGTGTGGCCTTAAATGGTGCGCGCCTAGACGCCGTCCCAAACCCCCCCTCTCACCCCACCATAGTGGAAGTTGTCCTCCATGCCGTGCCACACCTCCAGCACCGCGCCGCGCCCCGGCTCCATCATCAGCATGTTGGCCAGCCCCGCGCCGTGCACGCCGGCCAGCACGCCAGTGCGCGACAGGGTGAACACCTGGTCCGGGCTGAAGGGCTGCTGGCTGAGCTCCAGGGCCTGAGGTGAGGCAGGGGGAGGGGCGGTTGGTGAGGTGCTTGGAGGGCGGCTGCATGGCGGTTGGAGGGGCGTTTGGAGGGGCGGTTGGAGGGGTGATTGAAGGGGGGATTGCAGGGCCAGCTGCAGGGGCAGTCGGAGGGCAGTTGAAGGGAGGTTGGAGGGGGGGTTGTGAGGCAATTTATCGGGTTATGTGTGCGTATGGCAGGAGGGGTCATCATAGAACCTCCCGACTGGGACGCGCGTGGGTGGTGGGGCGGGCGGCGGCGCGCCTGCTGAACAACGTGGTTGTCTGCATGCATGCGTGTGTGCGCCAGTGCGTGTGCATGTTGTGCATCTGCACGTATTTGTGTGGGCATGTGTGTGCGTAAACGTGTACATGTGAATTTGCGTGTGGGTGTGAGTATTTGTGTGTATGTGTGTGTGCATGTGCATGTGCATGTGCATATGCGTGTGCGTGTGCGTGTGCATGTGAATGTGCATATGCATGTGCATGTGGATGTGCATGTGCATGTGTGCGTGCATGCGAACATGTGAACACACTCCTTGTACTTTGCGACGCATGCATGATCAAGACATGACCACGCTTTGCACGGCGAGCATCGCACAGCCTCATTGATGCGTGGCAGCTGCACCTGGAACGCGAAATAGATGTTGGACTTGCGGCACCCATCCTTGGGGTCCAGGGCGCACGCGCCCCCGTTCCATCTGCAAAGGTGAGGCACGCGCCGCGCCTCACGCGGTGCCACGCCAGGCGCTCCTGCCACGAAGGTGCGGGGCGGCGTATCACTGCGACACTGCCCCTGCAGAGCCACGCAGGGAAGCCGCCCAGGATGCAGCAGGCCGCGCGGCTTTGCAATGCCCGCTCCGGAGCTGCTTCGGGCGCCTAGGGCGGCGCGATTGGCGGCGCACTCGCCTCGCGACTGCCGCCTGCAGGGCCACTAGCACCTCCGCCTCATTGGGCGCCGCCCGCTGCCGCTGCCACCCGCTCAGCTTCCCGCGCATTGACGCCTCGAAGTGGGCGCGCGACAACCACACGAACTGCAGCGTCCGCGCGCCGCTCAGCTGCTGCTCCTGCTGCCGTGCCTGCTGCCCCTGCTGCTGTGCCTGCTGCTCTTGCTGCTCCGCGTCGACGGGCGGCTCCCTTGGTAGAACATCCCAGAACAGCTCCCGCAGCCACAGAGATGCGGCGTGCAGCATGACCGAGCGGCAGCCGACCTCCTCAGCCGACGCCGCGAGCAGCGAGTTCCCGTGGCCCACAAACGGTGCAACGGCTGCGGCACGCAGGCAGGTGCCGGGCGGCGGGGGGGCGTCGCGGAGGGCGATGAGGGGGTGGGGGTGCGACAGGCGGCGGAGGATGTCCAGAAAGTAGCCCGGAGGCTTGTCGTCGGCGATGATGACCTGGCGGGGGTTGGGGGTCGCGCGGAGGAGCAGACGCGTGGCTGTTTTCGACCGGTGCGCCTGTGATTGAGGATACGCGGCCCCTGCCTTCCCTCTCTTGTCAGCGCCGGTCCTCCAACGGCAAGCGTCTGTGACAAGACAGTTGTGGGCGAAAAGCAGCATTGCATGAGCTGCGAGAGCCACCTGGCTGCTGATACAGCCAGGCGGAGCCAGGCGGCGCCAGGCGCGCGCCGCAGGGGCGGGGTCAGCGGCGCCGCTCGCACCTGCAGCCCGCCGCTGAGCGCCTCTGGCGGGATCTGAAGGGCCGCCAGGCCGATGAACATGTGCACCAGGGTCTCTGCGGGGCGCCGTGGCGCCGCGACGCGCCGCGCCGGTCGCAGGCGCTGAGCGTCCGCTGCACGGCCACAGGCGGCACTGAGCGCAAGGCGCCGGCCGGCAGAGGCATGGGGCAGCAGACGGGTGCGATTTGATGTGAGCTGCAGGCCGCCTCTAGCCGCGAACCGCAGCGCGCTGGCCCCTCCTCCGCCCCTCACGCATCGCTTTTTACCTACCCGCATTGTGGAATGCGTTGGAGCCGTCCAGCCGCATAAGGAACACGACCGCATGCTCCACAGCCCCGCCGCCCGCCGCGCACAGCCCGGCGACGTCAGCGGGGGGCACGAGCTCCGCGGCGTCGACGAGCCAGCGCCGCGGGCCCTCGTTGCGCAGCCGGCCGCGCAAAAACGCGGCCAGCGGCTGCGTCCGGTTGCAGCCCAGCCGCACGCTGCCCTTCGCGGCTGCGGGCAGCTCGTCCGGCTGCTTTTTCGGCCCCATGAACGCGGTCGCGTCGAAGACCATGTTGGTGGCAAAGCAAGCCGTCAGGTCGGCGGCGGGGTGCGCGTTGCAGCGCGCCACGCTCCCAAACTCCGGCGGCGGCGGCGGCAGGGCGCGGGCGCTGCCGCCGGCTTCCGGCGGCGGCGCCGCTGTGGCGGGCCCGCGGCCAGGCAGGGCGCAAAAGGTGCCGCCAAGGCGGCGCCAGCGCTCGAGGTAGCCGACGCCGGCGCGTGCGGCGCAGCCAGGCGCCTCCTCGCTGTCGGGGATCTCGTCGCGCGCCTGCTGCACAAACGCCCCAAAGGCGAGCTTGCGGCGGGCGCGTCGCCGCGGCGGGTGGGGCGGCGCCGGCCGTTCGGACCGCGGCTGGCCCGTCAGGGCGCGCTGAGGGATCCCGGCGTGGGGGACCGGGGGCGGGGGCGGCGGCGGCAGGGGGTTCGCTGATGCTGCCGCTCTCCATTCCCCGGGCTCCTGCTGACGTTGCTGCCTTGCCGGGCTGCCATCGCTTGCTGCCACATCGTCGCCGGCACTTATATGCGCCACTGCCTGCACTGCCACGCGCGGCAGCGACGGCAGCAGCACCAGCAGCAGCACGAGCAGCGAACGCGACGATGCTGACGTCAAGAGCATAGCGGTGTCTTTCTACAAGCCTGCATAGATGCTGTAGGTGTCTTAGATACCACACGTCTTACGTATAATACATGAAGTCACGTGTTATCGCCGTTGACGGTACGCCAGATCTGCTGATTGCATCAAAAGCAAGTACCGAAGACGCAGCTGTCGGCTGCGGACAAGGAGACACCGTTTGTTAACAGCCGGCAGGCACCAACATGTTGTCTTTGTACAGTAGCGATCCAACTGCGCAGTGAGGTGCCCAGTTACCAGATCGCGCGCGCGCAGCGCGAGCCTCGTGGACGGCCTAGGCATGCGATGAAGCGTGGCTGCAGTTTATAGATCACTTAATGGCGCCCAAATCCAAGGGCCGGGGCAAGGATGTCACAAGCACGACCCCAGACCTCTCGGGGGCATTGCTCGAAGGCCAGGAGCGGCTCAAAAGCTATGCAACCAAGAAGAAAAAGAGCATGCGGATTGTGGGCACCGATAAGGACAGGGATCTTGCTGCCCTCAAAGCGTCGGCGGCATGGGCGGCGGAGCAGCACAGCAGCGTGCTCGCCGCGAAGGGCCCCGGCGCGGCGCTGATTCAGCGCCTGGTCCTCGGCCACGTCGCGACGGACGTGCTCAGCCAGTTCGCCAAGTTACCTACCTACCCGCCGCCGCCGGACGACGTGGCAGAGCGCGTCCGCGAGGTTGTGAGGGCGGCCTACAAAGAGCTGCGAGAGGCCGCCCTCGGCGCCGCCACCGCCGACCCCGCCCCCGCCGCCGCGCCGCCGCCGCCGCGCTCCATGACGGCGGCCTGCCTGCTCGCCAAGCTGCTCGTCGACGCGCTGGACTCGCGCGCGTTCGGGTCGGCCCGGCTGGGCGACGAAAGCGGCCGGCATGAGATGCGGCTTGAGCTTGCGATCTTCCTTCTCGAGGCACTCCCCGCGGGCTGGGACGACGAGGCCGCGTTTTACCCCGTCCGCGCCGAGAGGCAGCTGCTCGACAGCGCTGGCGCCTCGGCGGCCGAGCGCGGCGGCGGCGCCGCCGCGCGGCCCGCGCGGCTGCTGTTTGCGGAGTCATACGTGCGGCTGTTTGAGGTGCTGAACGAGCAGCGGACGGCGCTGGCGAAGGAGCTGCAGAAGCAGGAGCTGGATGAGCTGAACAAGCAGATATTGGGGCTGCTGAATCCCTACAAGGCAGCGAAGGCCGAGGTCGCGGCGGCAGCACCGGCGGCGGTTAAGGAAAAAGAGAAGGTGTGAGGGGGGGGGG
>NW_014010650.1:0-3737 GCF_000611645.1 Monoraphidium neglectum
CGCGCGGGCTGTTGATCCTCCCTGATCGGCCGGCTTCGACGGCAACACCAACGCAACACACATGTTTAGGAGCGCGTGCGCGCCCCGTGTGTCCCCAACGGCAGCCCCAACCATCCAAACGGCCGCGCCCGCATCCCAGGTGGACGACGCGCTGAACGTGATGCAGGAGGCGCACGAGCAGGGCGTCGCCCTCGTGGTGGCCTGCGCGCAGGACAGGGCCGAGGGGTACGTGGAGGACCTGCGGCTCAACGGGCTCACGTCCACCATGGAGCCGGGGCACTGACGGCGTGGCTGCTGCTGCGGCGGCGGCGCGCCGGGCGCGCCGGCGGCGGGCGTCGTGAGAGCGGTGTGCCGCGTGCGTGTGCCGCGTGCGCCCCGCGGATGGCGGCGGCAGGCCGCGGGCCGCGGCGGCCGCCGCCGCTGCCGCGAGGGGCGCGGCGGGAGGGTCGCGGGAGGTGAGAGTGGGGGGCGCCGCGCCGCGCGGGCGCCCCCGGGGCGCCGGCGTGCTGGGCCAGTCAAAGGCCGGCGCCGGCGCTCTGTTCCTTTTTGGCTTCTTTTTTGTCAGGCTTTCGCGGACAGTGGGGCCCGTGCCAGCGCCTCACGAGGATTCGCCTGGCGCGGGACCCTCAGCTTCAACGGCCGTCCAGCCAACAGTGATTGCACCAGGCGGCCATGCCACGCCCCCCCCCCCCCCTTGCGCGCCCGTCCTGCGGGGCGCAACGTGGCGGCTGGCTCGGGGCCGCGCGTGTGGCGCGTCGACGCGCGCGCTCTGAGGGGGATCGCCTGCGCGTGTGCGGCCCTCCGCCGGCGCCGCGCTTGTCCTAGGCGGCGGGCGGCTCTCCAACTTGTGGCTCCGCAGGCCGCGCTTGGTGCGCCAGGGCGGTGCGGGTTGAGCGCTAAATAGCATGGCGCGTGTGTGTGTGTGCGCGTGTGTGTGTGTGTGTGTGTTTGCGGGACTTGCATTTTGCCTGTGGTCTTGATTGATCCGATCTGCAGAAGGGAGCACAGCGGCCGGCCGCCCACCGCTGGCCCGCACGGCCTGCGCAGCGCGCAAAGTTGACTGGCCCTCCCCAACAGTGCCGAGCTCTTCCGGAAACCCACCCTTTGTATTACCACAACGCTGAACACCGCCTCGAAGCAACGCCCCCCGTGCGCCTTTGCCCCCTGTGCGCCTTTGCGTGCCGGGGTCCCGCTCTTCGCGCCCCGCGCCCCGCGGGCGCCGCCCCCATACGGGCGGAGGGGCGGGGCGCCGCGGGCTGTCTGGCAAGTGTCTTGCGCGGCCAATGCCCCTGGGGCCGGCTGCTGCTATCCTCTCGAAAATCTATCGCCCTGTTCACAGTAAAACTCAGAATCATGCCAGGTCAGCAGCGGCTCCCTCGCTCGTGACAGCCCACGCGGCGGGTGGTAGCCTACTTCGACAGGCCCTGACCGAGCTGGGCAAGCGGCCAACGCCTCAACACCAAACTCTCTCTCAGCTCGACTGCAGCACCCCGCCAAAGGCTTACGCATTAGCTTGTCTCAAACACTCTGTGTGGCTTCTGCTTATCAGGACCCTGCGTTTCGACACACACGGAGACTGGGGCGGGCACCTTGGCTCTTGAGCCATGTTGCCTTGGTGCAGTGAGCGGCGGTGACCCAAGCCACCATGGGGGTGGCGTGGTCCCATTAATTTCGTCAAGCGATGAATTGCGCAAAGTTTAACAGGAAACCTACAGCGCATGGAATCTTGCAAGAGCCCGTTTCCCTCGTGAACTGCTGCTGCCCCCTCCTGCGTCCTCCTTGCCCCGACTCCCTCGTGTGTTTTATGACTTAATCTTCGATACATTAGCGATGCTCGCGCGAGCAGGACAGCCTCTGCAGCCGCTCCGCGCCCGATGTCGCCGACCGGCGTCGTCGGCGCTCAATGCGAGGGCGTCGACGGGAGCGGGCAGCGGAGGCGGGGGCCCCAGGCCGCCGAAGCGCAGGACAGCTGACAGGGGCGACTGGTCCGACGATCGTGGTGAGCAGCTGTCCAGTTATGGCGTGTACGCCGCGCATGCTGCTGGGTTATGCGAAACCCTGCCCACGAAAAGTGGTCGCACTGCCCCTGATCAATGGCTGCGTGCCCATCCTGCGCACGGCCGCAGGCCCTCTGCCATGCGGTTCTACGCGCGCTGCGCGCCTCCTGCGCGTTCTCCTCGCATCCGCCGCCCTCTGCCTCGCGCCCGCGGCGCTCCCGGCCGCCGCCGCTGCGGCGCGTGGGCGCGCGCGGGACGCCGAGCAAGCCCAAAGCGGCGGCGGCGGTGATGCCCAAGGCTTATGGGCTCTCCTGGGCATCCAAGGCGTCTTTAGCGAGCAGCAGCAGCAGCAGGAGCAGCAGCAGCAGCGGCGGCGGCGGCAGGGCGACAAGAAGGGGCTGAGCTCCAGGGAGGTCGACGCCTTTGTCGACAGCATGCTCGCCATGTGGCGGCCGGTGCTGTCGAACATGGGCATCTCAGGGGCGCTCGGCGCGGTGTCTGCGGCGGCGCTGAAGGTGGGGGCCGCGCCAAAGCGTGCAGCCACCTCAATCAGAGCGGGGGAGACGTGCCAAAAAAATCGAACCGAGGCAGCCGTGCCACTGGGGGCACTGCTGCCGCGGCGCGAGAGGGGTTGCGCTCCCGTTTACGCGCGCCGATGCCGGCTCCTTTGCGCCACCGCCTCGCCGCATTGCAGACCGTGGGGCGCAGCCTGGCGGCATTCCTGGGCCTCACATTCGTGAGCCTGCAGGTCCTGACATACAGGTGTGGAGAGGGATTGCCTCCGCACCCCACCTGCTGCATGCGCTCCACCCGTCCCCTGAACCGCCGCTCAGCTCCGCACTCTGCTTGCCACTGCACAGACCGCAGCCCTCGCTATCCGCCTAAAACAATACGCCCTGCCTCGACGGTCAAACGCCGCGGTCAAACGCGCCGCAGCGGCTTTGTGACGGTCAACTGGACGGTGGTTCACAGGAGGGTGAGGGAGGCGCTGGACACCACCAAGGACGGGTGAGCAGCTGCGGGACAGCTTCCTGAAGGACGGGCCATCCCGGCTGCCCCCTACTCTGCGGCCGCCCTCTCCCATGGCACAGGGCGCGTGTCCTCATTGAAACGCACCTATGGGTGCCTCGCGCCTGCGGCCCCTGCGGCGGGGGGCGCCGGTCGCAGACCAAGGGGCCAAGGGCCGTGCGGGCTGTGCTCTTCCCTCTCAGCCGCAGTGCGCAGCGCCGCGCCCTTGCTTGCCTAAGACCTGCCTCCGTCGCCTGTTGCGGCCGCCCCTGATCGCAGGCGGCTGGACATTGACGATTACAGGGCCTGGCTCAAGAAGGGCCTGGTGGTGCTCAGCCAGGTGGGCCACGGTGGCTGATTAAATGTGTGCGTGCGTGCATACGCGTGCGCTGTTGCAGGCCGGCGGGCGGGCCAAAAAACGTCCGTGTTTGTATGGCGCGGTGTACGTTCATGCCAACGTATTTGCGTCTGTGAGGGGGCCACGGCGTTTTCGACGCCGGCGGCTGCCCGTGGCAGGCGCCCAGCTCCCGTTTGTTGCGCTGCGGCAGCCGCCCCGCGCTCGCTCGAGCCTCGCACGCCCTCGAGGGCCCTGCCGCCCGCCAACCCCGCGTCCTCCTCGCGCTGCACCGCAGGGCCTTCCCAGCACGTCGGGCTTCTTGGTGGGCTTCATGCTCGGCCTGCGCGTCTTTTAAAGCCGCAGGCCCTGCAGCAAAAGCCCCCCTCCCCCCCCCC
>NW_014010650.1:3973-7814 GCF_000611645.1 Monoraphidium neglectum
CCCGCCCCGCCGACGTGGCAGCCCCTGCACGGGTATGTATCATTCCCCTGCCTCGCAGCGAATGCATGGACCATGTGTATATACTCAGCTGAAACGAATGTTTATTGGTCAGGGGAAACAAGCTGGTGCAGCAGAGTGACGGGGCCAATGTGGGTTTGACCGCCGCAGCCTGCCGCTCGCCCTGCACCGCCAAGGGTTGGATGGTGTGTTAAGCACTTGTGCTATCGCATGCATGTGGTAGGTCATGCCTTCCCCAGCCCCCATTGTGCAGCGCTTGCGTCATTTCAGTTGTCACCCATGTTTTGTTCTGTGTAACCCTACCTTGCCTCCAGAGAAAGCCGCTTGGCTCAATCAGCCGTGCATCTCGCCAACTAATCGGTACCTTATTCTACACGCCAAATTGCCCTCTGAACCCGCCCTGACACTCTACCTGGTGTGTCAACAAGATCGCTCGGCTGATACCCCTTGCGAGTGCTACTCTATCAATTATATCAGTGCTAACGTCTTCATCTACCTTATGTAGCCGGTGCGGCGCCATGGTTACCCCCACAAACACATCCCATCAGTGGGCAGCGTAGGGCAAGCGACAGAGCTGCTATCATACAAGCATCTTGGGAGTTCACCGCGTAAATCTAACGTCAGCACGTGCAGCGGCCGCAGCAGCCCTCAGCGCCGCTGCTCAATACTCGCTGCATTGGTGCGTCACGGTCCGCCGGCGGCGCAACCAACCCTCGCGGGGGCGTCGGCGCGGCCATGGGCGCGTGCTGCAGCAGACCGGATGCGGACGCACCGGACGACACCCCTGAAGATCAGACAGGTGCTTGTGGCGCCTATGCGACAGCGCCTGGGCGGGCATCAGCCTTATTCGCCGCGCTGGCGCTGCCTGCCGCTATGCACCGCATGCGCCCCACTACGACCCGTCCGCACGGCGGCAGCGGCTTCGGCACAAACATCATCTGCTCTGCTCAACGCCGTGCATGCGAGCGCGGCTAGCAGACGCGATCAGGCGCGCACACGCCGTAAGAACCCGCCCGTGCAGCGATGGCGAGCTCGCAGCCGCGCCCGGCAGGCCGCCCACCGCTCGCCTCCCGCCGCCGCCCCCCGCCGCACCTCCGCCCGCCGCCCCGAAGGCGGCCTGTCAGAAGCATACGACGTGAAACACCTCCTGGGATCCGGCTCTGCCGGCGACACCTGGCTGTGCCAGGACCGCGAAAGTGGGGAGGTTGTGGCCATCAAGCTGATCAGGCGGCCGATCCCGCCCATGATGGGCACTAGCATCATGCGCGAGGTCAAGATCGGGGCGGAGCTGGGGAAGGGGCACCTCAACATCGTGAAGCCGAGGGAGGTCGTGCTCACGAGGTTGGTCGGCCGCGCGAGCTGGGGCGGGGCCCGTCCGGGGGAACTCCAGGCGCCGCGGCGGCGGCGGAGGCCTGCGGCTGTGGCGGCAGGGGATGAGGGCGCGCGCTGCAGGGCCGCTGCGGGGCTTCTCAGGACAAGCGCCAGCAGCCAACCAGCCCCCGCCCCTCCGGCTGTTGCGGCCATCGACGTGGCTCACCGTGTGCCTATCTGTTCCCCCGTGCGGCCCGCAGGACGCACCTCGGCTTGGTGATGGAGTACGTGGCGGGCGGCAACATGGCGGATCACATTCTGAAGTCGATCCTGCTGAAGTTTGGGGACTTTGACCGGCGGGACGGGCTGGTGATGGACGAGGACGAGGCGTTGTACTTCTTCAAGCAGGTTAGGGGGAGTTTGGGGAGTGTCATCGTGCGTGTGGGTATGTGTGGGACTGTGTGTGGGGGTGGGGGGTGATTATATATGTGATTGTGTGTCTCTGCATTTGTTTCTGTATTTGTCGCTGTGCCCTATTGTATGTGCGCGTGTATGAGTGTGCATGTGTGTGAGTGGGTCTGTGTGGAGAAGCAACATCCAGGATGCAAAACTTGAGCGTGATCGAGACGCGACGGGTGGCATCGGGGAAAAAGGAGACAGGTATGGACTCAAAGCAGGAAGGAGAAAGAGACGTGTGGAGGGACGAGCGCGCGTCCCTCCACATGATGGAAGAGCGGAGAGGCAGCGTAGACTTCCTTTCCTGCGCCCGTCCACCTTTGCCGCGCACCCCCTGGCCTGCGCCCCCACCCTCCTTCCCCAGATCATCAGCGCCGTGGAGTACTGCCACCAACACCAGGTCGCTCACAGGTGGGGGGTGGCCGGAAAGAGCACGCGCGTGCATGAGAGAAATAGATCGTGCCAGAGAGTGTTTGGGCAGGTAAGTTTGTGTTTATTGTGTTGTGCGCGTGCGCGTGTGTGTGTGCGTGTGCGTGGGTGCATTTGTGCGTGCATTTTCAGGGGCCCCCCTTCATCGTCCTCGAACCCCCCCCCACTGCTTCCACTACCTTGCCCCAGCCAAACGCCCACATCAGTCTGCTCCACCATGCTCTTCCGGCACGCGTCCCCACCAACCGTTTCAACATGCAAATTCGAACTCGTTTTTCCCGCCAAAAGGGACCTCAAAATGGACAACACCCTGCTGGATGACGAGGACCCGCCGCGCATCAAGCTCTGCGATGTGAGGAGGGGGGGCAGCGCAGGGGTCCCAGGCAAGGGCAGGTCACGCCGCGTGCGGGCACTCGGGACACGTTCTCGCGGGGGCGCAGCTGCAGAGCGGCCGCGCGCGACAGCTCTGGCCAGCCGACAGCATGCCCCGGCAGAGGGGGAAGCAGGGGGGTCGCGGCCGGCTGGGCTCGCGTTGGGGTTGATCTGGCTCGTCCCGAGGGCCGTGAAGCGGAGGCCGCAGTCGAGGTCGCAGGGTTGGGGGGTTGGCGGCGCTCTGCAACGGCCTCGCGCGACCGCCGGCCGCCGTGGGGCCGCGGCGGCGCGCGGCGGCAGGCTCGGTCCCCGGTCTGCGGCTGGCGGCTGCCTCCTGCTGACTGGGCCCCTTTCTTTCCCCCACCCATGGCGTCATACCCCTTTTTGGCCGCTCCCCGCCGCCCCGCCCGCAGTTCGGGTTTGCGCGCAACTGGATGGGCGCCCAGCCCCACATGACCACCATCACAGGCACCCCGGTCAGCGCGCCGCCTGCCAGCGCGCGCGCGCAAGGGCCGCCCCGCAGCGCGCCCCAGGCGCCCGCCCGTGCTGCCCCCTCGGCGCAGCTGCGGCGCCCCCCTGGCGCCGCAGCAGCGGTCCCCTGCCCACTCTGTTGCGCAGATTTGAGGTAATTTCTTGAAAACTAGTGAACCTTGGGGCAGACGTCCAAGTCATTGATGTTGGGGCCGTCACCCCCCTTGCCTCTTCATCTTCCGCAGGATTACATGAGCCCGCAGCTGCTGGGGGCCAAGTTGGGGGCGCCCTGCATGCAGGTGAGGGGCGGGGGCTGGCGGCGCTCCTGGGGTCTCAGCGCTGCTGTTGTTGGGCTGAACGTCGGCCAGCACACGCGTATGGGCGTGCGCATGCACACTCTCTCTCTCCCACACACACATACATGTCAGCGCGCGAGCATACACACACACACACACACACACACATGCATACGCACGTGTTGGCGCGTGCACACACACCACACACGTGCGCGCGAACATGCACCCAGACAAACACAGCCACGCATGCGTGCGCGGCCGCATCCCACCTTTCCTCTTCTTCCAAAGAACACTCACAAGTGCCGCCCCCCAAACCCCACCACCACCGCGACGCTAGCAGGGCTTGTATGATGGCACAAAGGTGGACATATGGGCAGCCGGCGTGATGCTTTGCGTGATGCTGATCGGGCGCTTCCCCTTTGAGGGCACCGAGATGAATAATGCGACTAACCTCGATGACGTCAGCGAGCACGTGAGGGGGCCTGGGT
>NW_014010649.1:0-7579 GCF_000611645.1 Monoraphidium neglectum
GTGCGGCAGCTTTGGGTGGAAGCGACAGAACGGGGACATGGTGAGCAAGATGGAGGAGAGAAATGGGGCAGGGAGAGAGCTGGGCAAGGAGAGAGCTGGGCAGGGAGAGACCGTGTCTATGTGTGAAAGGAAAAGTGAGTGTGTGTGTGCGCACGCATGTGTGTGTGTGTGTGTGACTGTGTGTGCTTATGCATCCGGGCACCTGCATGCGCGCCAGCTGCGCCCTGCTCCTTGCCCACCCCTCTCGACTGCAACCATTGCCGAGGCATTCCCCCTTCACACCCCGCACCAACCGCACCCAGGGCGTGGAGTACTTCAAGACAGAGAAGGCCCGCCTCGATCGCTTGATCGGCAGCGGCAGCGTGGCGGCGGCAAAGGTGGGGGTCGGCAGGTTCGAGGGGTCGGGCCGGATGGGATGACAATGGGGTTTGACTGGGGAGAGGGCGGCTCCGAGGCATCTCCGCGCTCTCGGCAATCGAGAGCGATGTGGGTAAGCGCTTGCGCTGCCCATTTGGGCTGCACCAGCAGTGAGGTGACGTTGCGTTCGTCGCCATCTCTGAATCACTCGCCTGCATGACTGTTGGCACGAGCACGCACCCCTTTTACTCGCACTCTCCACACACACATACACACACAAACACACACTCTCTCTATAACATTCTCTGGACACACAGACACACACACACACATACACACACCTTCTCAGCATCATCACACCGTAATCGCGCCACCTCCACTATCACCACTCCCCATCATCCCTGCAGCTTGACGAGCTGTCGCGCAAGAGCAGCGTGCTGGAGGCCTTTGTGGGGTCTGACGAGGAGGCCAAGATCTCAGAGGAGTAGCAAGCGGCCGGCAGCGGCCGCTCGAATGCCCCAGGTGTTGGAATGACTCGGGAGCGCTCCTGACCAAAGGGCCACGCTCGCCTGCTGCCCGGCTGCCGTCTTCGCGCTGGCTGCCAGGCGCGGCGGGTTGCTTGCGGGGCCGTGGGAGGATGCAGCAAGACCAGCGCCCGGGCCTGCTGGCCGCTGGCTGCTGCCTCTTTTTGGTTGTTGGACCCGAGAGACGATGGCTTAGCCATGCGCAGCGAACCCCACACGACCGCGGCGCTACCAGAGTGGCTGCTCGCGCGCCAGTGTGCCTCGCAACGCGAATATATGTTTGTAAAAGGCTCTGCGATCACCGTGTAGTGGAATGCCGAGGATTGCATGCAAGACCCAACCCCGTCACAGTTTGAACGCTGTTCTGCCGCCTTCTCAGCCGCGCAGCCCAGCCCGTGCCCACTCTCCCGTCAGCCACGCCACGCAAGGAGACGCAGGGGGGTTGCACCTCAGCACTGCGCACCGCCAAGGTGGAGGCGAGGCGGGCAGCAACTGCGCGCCCGCGTCACTTACTGCGAGCGTGCGTGCGGGATTGGCGACATTGATCCGCTTCCTGGCCTGATGCCACAAATTGGGAGCCCCTCAGGAGGCCGCCTGAGGTCAACAGCCGAGCGCCCTGCCGCAGCCGAGCTCCCTGAAGCCTGGTAATCTGCACTGAAGGTTACAAAAACGCCCATTGTTCAGTCAAAGCCCCAGGGACGGTCTGCCCCGTTTGGGGTGCGCGCACTCGCAACTCACTCCTCAACCCTCGTTGCCAAGGCCGGAAACAAGCCACTTGCTGGACGGTGCCCAGTGCAGGGGCGGTCACACCACGCGCCCTCTGCACATAGTGCACAGCGGCCTGTGCGCCCACGCTGTGGCACGGGCGCGCGGGCCAGGCACAAGAAGGCGCTGTACGCAAAACGCCCTGGCTGACGCGTCAAACGCAGAAAAGGCCCGCATCCAAAGGTTTGAGAGCCTGGCGCGCCAGGAGGGGCGCTGCCAGGTCGCACTCACAAGTGCCGCACAGCCAAACCCAACAGCCAGGAAAGCGCAGCCGTCCACACGGCAGCCGTAAGATCGCTGCTATGGACACAGGAGACCGGAAATCGCAGACGTGAAAACAGGAGCCTTGTTGAAAGCAGCCATGAACACGGCCGTGAAGTTGCTGCCGTGAAAACAGAAGCAATGCTTTGTGCAGCCATGCACATGGTCACAAAGTTGCGGCCGTGATTGCAGGAGCAATGGATTGCAGCCATGGACACAGCAGCTGAAACAGGGCAGCTGTGACAACAGGAGCAGCGTTGGGTGCAGCTGTGAACGTGGCCAGGAAGTCAGCAGCCGTGCACACAGGAGCGATGAAATCATAGCCGCGGCAACAGCAGCCGGAGCCCCGCAGCCCATGAACGAATGAGCCGTGATATGTGCAGCCATGAACACAGCCATGAAGTCGCAGCCGTGGACGCAGGAGCCAGCCTGGGGCACAGGCGCTGAGAAATGACAGCCCTGAAACCGTGGCCGTGGAATGCTAGGGAAGCCTTTGGTGGTCGGCTCAAATGAGTTGGTCGCAACCCTACCCAAAATGACGGCGCTCTTGCCGCGCCCCAGCCGCAGTGCATGGCGCGGCGGGCGCAGGCATGCATACCCGGTTTGAAGGCGTTGGAACCCCGACCGCGCGGCCGAGCCTGCCTCAAGGTTGAGGCCCCTTGTATGGCAATCGACATCGGGTTTCAGATCGATTTCTGGCATCCTGCTGCGGGTTCACACGAATGAGGCTCAGAATACGGGCGCACAAGTTGTGCGGCCCCCAACTGGGGCCCACCTGCTCCCATGAATTGTCCCGCTTTGCAGGAAAATGTGCATGCCCGTGCGTGCGTTGGATGTTCATGTGACGGTGAGTGGATCATGGCAGGTACCAAGGGTGCAGTGTGTGCCGGATGCCGGCCAAGCCGGTACGCCCGACATTTCGAGTTCAATAAGTGCAGAGTCAAATGCTGGACGCCGCTCCGCCGCGGCAATCCCCCGCCCTGTTGGGCCGCTCGCCCCCACGCGGCGCAGCCTCGCCTCTGCACCCCCAAAACGCCCCCTGCGCGCGCGGCGGCCAAGCGCGCTGCCCCTCGCGCCGCATCTATCACTCGGCGACGACGGCGACGAGCTCTGTGTCGCGCTCCATCTCGTCAAGGTTCATGCCCGTCTTGATGACGGTGTTGGGGAAGAACACCACCGTTTTGTGGACCAGCCGGTAGTAGAGGTACAGCCCCAGCATGCGCACGCGCCACACGTACCACGGGAACAGCCCCCGCGCGAGCGGCGCGACCGCCACGAACACGTCCATCGCGTTGAGCAGCCGCGGGCGGCCGAGGGCGTCGGCGCCGCCCGCCGGGCGCGGCGCGTCTGCGAGCTTGGACAGGACGTCCGGGTCGTCGGCGAGGGCGCGGTACACGATGGCGAGCATGTAGGCGACAAACGGCGTCGCCGCAGTCGTGTCCAGCAGGTCCTCCCCCATCAGCCACAGCCGCCCGCGGTGCGGGCCGGTCGGCAGGAAGCCCGCAAAGTTCTGCGGCCGCTCAAAGCCGGCCGGACGCTCCGGCGGCGCGTAGCCGGTGCCCATCAGCAGGTAGTCCACGCCCTCGATGACGTCACCGTTAGTCAGGTGCAGCGCGCCGCCCTCGATCCTGGAGACCTCGGTCCCCGCGCGGCGCGAGACACGGCGCTTGTTGCTGACGAGGTACCCGCGGCCGGGCACGAGCTGCTCGTACCGCACGTCGTACCACCGCCCGGGCATCCAGCTCAGCGTGCCGCCGACGAGGTGCCGGCCGTACACGACGGCGGTCACGATGAGGTTCAGGGCCGCGTAGGCCAGCCACTGCCAGTACAGCAGCTGCACCAGGATCATCGGCCAGAGCGTGTTGAAGGAGATGCCCGAAAAGTGGCGCGCCTCCCGCAGGATCCACTCCACCTTGCCCTCCGCGCCGTGCTGCAGCGAGTGCATGCAAAGGTCGATCGCCGACGCGCCCGCGCCGACGACCGCCACCTTCTTGCCTTTGAGGATCCCGAGGTCGGCGATCTGGCTGGAGTGCAGGACCGTCACGCTGCCGTCGGTCTTGACCTCGGGGATCAGCGGGCGCGCGTGCTTGCCGGTGCCCAGGAGGAGCCGCTTGGTCAGGATCTGCAGGCGGGCGCCGTCTGCCAGGCGAGTGACCTGGGAGTGTGATCGAGGGCCGGGGGATGCCATGAAGAGATGAAGGGCTTTGAGGAGGAAATCGGCATTGTGATCAGGCATGCGAGGGCGCGCTCAACAACAACTAGGAGGTTGGTGCCAAGCAGGGCAGCCGAGGTGACTGGTGTGTCGGAGGCGGTGGCGTCGATGCCGCCGCCTCCGGGCTGGGCGAGCCTCAAACTGAACCTTGAAGTTCGCAACGAGCACCAGGCTGTCCTGACGCGCAGCTGCTTTGCACCACCCCTCTCCTCTGCGCCGCATCTCACTGCTTCTCCTCACTGCTTCGCCCTGCCGGCACACATCTTCCCTGGGCTGTCTGAAGCTCCAAGCTCCCGCGAGAGTACCCCGCCCCCGCCGTTTCTGACGCCTGCGACCCCCCCGGGGTCAGCCCACCTGGCAGACCCAGTGCTGGTCCTCCTCGCTCCAAACATAGCCCTCCAGCTTGTGGCCCATCTTGATGTAGGGCGCCAGGCCCTGCACCGAGGGAGGGGCCGCGGCGTGGGGGTCTGCATGGTGACACCCTCCTAGAACAGGGTTGCACTCAAAAGGGAGTACAGACTGGTGACGGTCAGCACTCTGGCCACCGCCCTGGCTATGTGCACCGCACATACCGGCGTTGCACGCCGTGCTGGCCTGAGAGACTGTCAAAAATCATCAGCGCACGCACCTGGACCTTGATCTTCATTTCCAGGAGGTGGCACACGTCATCCGCAGTCCAGACCTGGCGCGTGATTATGTGCGCGCGCCATCAGTACGTCTGGCTTGCTCGCCGGCGTGCAGGTGGGGGGCAAAGGGGAGAGGGCCGGGGACGAGAGTGCCCTGCGCTGCTCCGCGCACCTTCTTGCGTGTGGTGAAGCCCTCCGTGCAGAAATCTATCGGGTCGTTCTGGACTGTTTGCCAGCGCGGCAGCTGCGCCCACAGGCCCCCAACACTGCGTGCGCGAGGTGCAGGATGAGAAGGGGTAACCAGGGGCTGTTGCTGACGCTTGGCTAAGGTCTGTCCTGGAGCGAGGGCCCGCGCAGTGGGGCGAGGGCCCGCTCCCAGCGGAGCCGTCTCAAGCCCCGCGCGCCGCTGGGGAGCGTAACCCAGCGCGCGGGGCGCGCTGCCCCCCGCTGTTGCGCTGGGCGCCTAGCGGCGCGAGGCGCCCAGCGGGGTCATCCCTGCCGGCTCACCGCTCCTGTTGCTCAATAACCAGCACGCCGCTGCGCTGTTGCGGAGGGACGGCGCCGATACCGTACACGCCCGTGATGCCGGCGCCGACGAGGAGCCACTCATACACAGCAGGCGCTGCACTGTTGGCCACCCCTTGCTTCGCCGCACCATCCGCAACAATCTCGATGCCGGCGCCGTCATAGGGCTTCGGGGCGCCCATCCTCCTGCCTGGAGTGCGTGTGTGGGCCGGCACATTAGGGTGCTGCTAAGCCCACCCACCGCTTGGCAGGGGCTAACGTTGCGGGAGACACCAGAGCGTGTCAGTGCGGCCGGGCGCGAGCGCCCGCTCAGGTTCACGCGGCCAGAGCGGCCTCTGCACGGCGCGTTGACACACGAAACCCTTGATTTTACAAGATTCAGACAAAATCATGCCGCCGCAAGCCCTGGCCGCGCAATGCACTGCGGTATTACGAACTGCTCACCGTCCGACGAGAGAAAAGCCGACGACCGGGGCGCGTAGGCAAGTGCAGCTAATTTAAAAAAAGCCTCTGAGTTACAGTGCGCGGTGCAGCTGGGCCCCGTGGCCAGCGGCACGCAGAGCAGGGTATAGACGGCGCAACCGCACCAAAAAGAGAGGGCCGGCGCACAGATGACAATGCTTTCTAATAAAAACCATAACTATGTGGCCCGCAAAGCGCCGTGACGAGGTGGTATAGGGAAAGTTTTTGCAGGCGTCACTCCCGGCGGGCATTTGCGCGTGGCTCCAGCCAACTGCTGCTGTCTGAGAACCCCAAATTACGCCAGCCTGGGCACCCAGCTTGCGGCAGCGGTCGAAATCTGATTGCTGTGATAGAGACGAGTTCCGGTCAAACGGGTACGGGCAGGGATACCCGACTCGCTTTGAGCACTCAGCATACACTTGGGGCCTTTGTGCACGCCTGCTTCGAACGGCGAACCGTGGCCCCTTGAATCCGTGTCACACAATGCTGATGCTACCAAGTCATATCCCATGAGCCTGGATGGCTCCAGGAGCGGGCGACCGCGGGATCTTGTGACAATCCTAATCCCTAATCCTAATCTGCTGCTTGCCGCACTGGCCACTTCACGCCCCCAGTGAGACGGTGACGGCCAACTACGACTGCAACGTAGTTGAGGTATACTTCTATATTACTTGCTTGGCAACATCACTTTTGGTGTTGTGAAACGGCCTCATGGCCGGAGCTTTGGCGAGCATGGTTGGCAGGTGCTGGTGGATGACACAAAGCAGCTGCGGCAGGCGGCCACCTGTCCCGATCACACGAAGTATTGTTTGGCTACATTGTATTTGTGAAACAATAGCACTAGCACTTCTGCGTGCGATCCCAATATGATGGGTGCGGCCGGGTGCATCCTGGGGCAGCGATATTGTTGGACACTGCACCACCCTGCAAGCATGGCTGCGCAAAGATTGTCGACATGCACACGTTGAAAATCTGCCTGCACTCCAAGCTCACCCAAACATGAATGCGTTCACGTAGGGTCTTGTATGGGGGCAGAGGGCAGTGTCAAGTCCTGATGTCCTCAGATGCAGTGAAAATTTACATGCGATGGAGGACGAGCGGAGCTTCAAACGCTCAAGGCACGGCAACAGATACGAGTGGATTGATTTGTATCCATTGATGAATTTTGTTTCATAGGTGCACAGAGTTCGTATTGTACCCTCCCTCTTGCCCTAGTCAAAGGCAGTCTCTAATGGTGGAGTGCTCTTCTGAACAGCGGTCAAGCGCCTTCAAGTCCGTCGTGACAGAAAGTAGTTACCAAAAGGTGAACTCCTATAGATATCAAAGGCTGTTACACAGGGTTCTGTCCTCCATGTCACTGGAGCAACATGCACACCTGAGATCATGATTCCAACCTCAAGTACCACAACGGCACCACACTACCCTACATAGAGCTGAATATGATTTTCAAACTCTAAAAACTGTAAAGCGCGTCGATCTCACATAAATGGGTTGGTTGGCAACTTGCACTGCAGCACTGCAGATCCAAGCTGCGCTCATTTTATTTGTTGGAGTGATTGGTTGGACCGCATCCGGACTCGCACGCAGACGGGAGCTGCGGCGCCAGCTCTCTGGCCGATTGACTGCGGCGGCAGAAAAGCGGCGCTGCACACCCGGCACCCAGGTGTGAATCCTCACTCAGAGGGCGCTTCCAAGGGCGGTGCAGCTGCACTTTTTCTGCAAATACGCTGAAACTGCATTCCTGACCGCGGCCAGGCTCTGTGCCACTGCGCTGCCCCTCAAGCACATCAACGGCAACAGTCACCAGTGTCCGCATGCACGCCGCAGGCGCCGCCGGTGTGTGTGGT
>NW_014010648.1:0-7571 GCF_000611645.1 Monoraphidium neglectum
GTGTTGAGGGGATGAGCACGCGGTTGTGCGAGCGACACCATTATTGTATTGCATGCACGCGTGAGGTGAGGGGTCGCATTCCCCGATGCATGGGAGGCTGGGGGTGAAATGGAGTGGTAATCGATGAGGCATGGGAGGCTGGGGGTGAAATGGAGTGGTAATCGATGAGGCAGAGAGGCACCGAGGGCCTAGACTGCATGCTCTTGCATTTGACAAGAAGTGCACGGACCACTAAAAAGCACAAACACGCACGTACACAATTGCACCCTCTACCACTTCTAAACAGTCCCCCCCGTCTCACGTGGAACAGCCCCAGCAGCTGCACCACGGGCCAGCTGCCCGCGGACATGTTCTTTGACAGCTCCTCCCAGGCCTCGTGGGAGATGAGCACCTGGCCGCCGTGGGCCGCCTCCCCGATGTCTTGGGCGTGCTGCAGGCAGACAGCGCGTGCATGCGTCGGGGCAAGGAGAAGGATGGAATGTTTTGATCGCTGTGGATTTCAAGGGCCGCAAAGAGGCCAAAAAGGTGGCGGTTTGCTGCGCTGGACGGAGCACGGGGATTCCTTGCGCCGCGCACCTGCATGCCGGGCCCCGCGAAGATCCTGTGGCGCGTGATGTGGTGCAGGCGGTGCACCACGGTGCCGCGGCGCGCCCAGTGGAGGCCCATGCGGACGCGCGGGCCCTGGAAGATCAGGACCCGCGTGTTGCTGTCGCCCCCTGGATTTGTAACGCGACGGGAGGATTCGCAACAACCAATACACGGTTGGAGGATGCCGCCGGCAGCCAGGGGTCATGCACGGCGGCCAGCTTGCAGGGCCGGCCACATGGGTTACGTTCCTCTGAGCGCACGGAGGCGAGCATCAAGAGATAGCAGTTTGTAGCAACTCTGAAGAGCCATGCCGGTGCGAGATGGACATACGTTGTGAGCGCACGCGCGAGAGAGATACAAGGGGCAGGGTGCCCCGGCAAGGTGCAAGGCGCGGCCTGTACACTTGTCACCGCACTCACTGGACACGGGCCTGCAGCTCCTCAGCCGCAGCACCCTGCGCGGCCAGCTGGTCTCCAGCAGGCGGTACTGCACCCCCAGGCAGAAGCTGGACGCCGCGTGGACTGCATTGTTGGCGGCGCCGGGCATGAAACCGCGGCGTTTGCAGGGGGATAAGGGGGCGCCAAGCAGCGGGGCTGCTGATGCTGGCAGGCCCGGGCTTGGCAGGCCCAAACGCCGCAAGGGCAGCCACCGGATGCGCTGTTGGCAGCAGATCAACGGGTGCAGTGCGCCGGCTATTGCCCTTTGCACTTTGCCCACCTGTGGTGAATGCGATGGTGAAGGAGTCGCCCTCTGTGATGATCTCGTAGCCGCCGTGCTTGGCGATGCCCTCCCGCATTATTGAGTCGTGGATCTCCTGCATCTGTGGGGCCGCGTCGGGTACGGCGCCAAAAAAGTGTGAGAACAAGCGGGGAGCGCATATTGGCAAGAGGAAGTTTTGCAGTAAGGTGAGCGGCACCGGCTGCCAGAAGGAGGGATTCAGGCCGGAATCGACTGGGAGCCAAAACTTTGTGTGCGGCTGCAGGCGCCCTTGCCCTTTGCCTGCAGACCTGCTGGAAGGCAATGGGGTCCTGCTGGCTGAGCTCTGTGCTGCTCTCAATGTCGGTCACAACGAATGCAAACTCTTCGGACTCCTTGAGCTGCTCGTAGGTGGAGCGCCTGGCGTGAAAATGGATGGTGGGTTGGTTTGTTGCTGTGTTAGTTGGCCAACAGGGCCGCCTTGGGCTTGAGACTGTTTCTGCATAGAACGGCCCCTGCGCGTGGATCTTCGGAAGATCTGCAGACTTGGATGGACATCTGCTACCAGACCCCCTGCGGCTGCACGGGCTGCAAGGACCGGATCAGACCCCGTCCTGCCCCTCCGTTCACTGTCTTGTCTCCCTGCGCGACAGCCCTGAATCTCAGCCCTGCACCTCAGCCCTATACCTCAGCCGGACACCTCAGCGTGCCCACCTGCCACCGCGCGCCGGCCTTGTAGTGAAGCTCCCACCCGCGGGCGGCCCCTGCCCACCGCATTCCGAGGGTCAGACGTTGGCGGCCGGAACAGCGTGTGCTGGCACTCGCGGGCAACAAGCCTACCACAGAGCCGCAGCCACTGATACACCAAGTGCCAGCCCTCTTATCTAGCCGCGATGCTTGCCCACACAGCCGCAGCCGCTTGCCGGGAGCGACATTGCCAAGCGTCCCGCGGCAGCCGCCGAGCCCGTGGCGCAATTCACCTGGTAATCATCGGCAGTTGACATCAGCGCGTCCATCAGCGACTGGATCTGCTTCGACGTCATGACCCGCTCCTTGTCGCGCCGCCGCTGCTGGTGCATCCGCGCGCGCGTGACGAGGATGGCCAGCCCGGCGCCGATGGCCAGGCAGGCGAGGCTGACGAGGACGGTGATGAGCGCCATGGTGCCCGCGTGGAGGGTCATGCCGCTGCAGAGCGTGCGCGCACGCGCCGGAGGAGTGAGTGTGCAGGGGGGTGGCGCCGCAAGAGTCAGCCGGTTGATTGGTGAAGGGAAGGGCAGGACTTGAATGACAAAATGGCTGGCCGACAGGACCCGCCTGCAAGGCGTTGGATGCCGCCCCTCTTACGAAATCTGCAGGTCATCGGCTGGCCTCAAGGCAACCAAGCGGCGACCAAACAGCTGGGGAGAAGTGATTAACTTTGCAAAGCCCTGAACCCAAGCCTTTGCGGACGCCGCATCATTGAGCTTTTTGGCTGGCACCACTGCTGGGGAGGCACAGCGCTGACCCAGATCCACTACAGGGGGGAGAGTTTGGAGCACTCACGAGGTCGTGTCAACCTTGATGGGCAGCCCTGAGACGCTGGTGTTGAGGCCGGCGCGGTTGACGGCTGTGACGGTGGCAAAGTACTGCACGCTGTCGTTCATGGTGCGCACCGGGTACTTGATCCTGCAGAACAGATCATTGGTTGTTGCGGGATGGATTTCGATCAAGTGTGGGCATGTGTGTGTATGTGTACGCGCGCGCGTGTGTAGGTGTACGCGTGTGTGTGTGTGTGTGTGTGTGTGTGTGTGTACGCGTGGGTGCGTGCACGCGTCAGTGTACACGATCAGGGTGAGACCAGCGCTGGATCACAACTCACACATGGTCGACCGGCCACCCAGCCCCGGCCCCCACAAAGCCTGCAGCTGCGCAGCCCTCTGACCACGCGCCTGTTCTTCAGCCCTACGCTGATCAGGTCCGACAAGTTATACAACTGCGTCGCGTTCGGCGCCACCACCAGCACGTCGGGGTCAACGCCAGCCACGCCGCTGCCGCTGCCGCTGCTGCCGTTGCCGCTGCCACTTGCAGCGCCCGGCTGGTCGGCGCCCTGGCTCCAAAACTGGACGTAGTAGCCGCTGATGTTTGACTGGGGGTCCGTGAAGTTGTCCCACGACGCACCCAGGTGGCGGACGCCGCTGGTCGTTGCCTGCTGCTGCCATTCGTCCCTGGCGCGGCGCAGATGGGGTGTGCGGCGGTCGGCATGCTGTGCGTCGTGTCTACACAACTGATACGGGTATGCTGCATCAAAGGGGCTCTGCGCAAAACATTTCTTGAATAAAATCCCTTCCTGATTCAACACTCAACGCAGTCATATCAAACCCATCGAGAGGTTTGATGGTGGAAGACGGGGCCTCACGTGTTGTAAACAGCCGCCGGCAGCGGCGGCGAGGTGTCCACGATGAAGTTCTGGCTGCTGACGTTGAACGACAGCCGGGGGCCGGCCCGGTTGGTGGCAACCACCGTTACGTAGTAGCTGAGGCCGTCCATCAGCGTGAGGCTCGTCATGTTGTGCGCCTGCCATGGGTTTGGGCGGGCCACGGCAGGGCCGAAATCGACGCAGCAGGAATAGATGGCGCAGGCAGGTTGGGAAGCTGAGGAGGCGCCGGCAGCACAGCGCTGGGGCTTGCTGAGTGAGGTTCAGGATGAAGGTTGAGCACAGCAGTAAACAGTGCAGATGTGGGCATGCACCTTTAACTTGACAGCTTGGTACTAGTGGTTACTGGGGTTCAGGGAGTCAATACCTACCACAGTGTAAAAGCGCGTGGAGTACTCTGTTGAGTCCCTCAGCCTCAGCTTCCTCACCACTTCCGTGCCTGCGGGCATCAGGCGGCAGGCACCAGGCGGTGTTTCCTAGGTCTCGCCTGGCGCGTGGGACACCCGAACCAGCAATTGCCGGGCAAAGGGGCAAAGGTCCCTGCTGCGCCCATGCAGCTGGCCCACGGAGTACTGCGCATCTCTCTTCTGTTGCACGTGAACGCGCATTTCGCATGCACACGCGCTTGATTGTGCATGCATGCATGTATGAGCGCATGCATGCAGGCGAGCATGCAACCACAAGCATGCATCTCAACATGCACGCGTATGACAACATGCACGCAGATGCGTCCGGGGGGCGCACCATCGTATGCCATGAGCGGCAGTACATCGGCCAGCCCCGGCGCCGACCCGATGCCCCACTGGTAGCTCAGCGGCCCAGAGTCGGCGTCGGTGAACCCCGTGAAATTGAACGTGATGAGCCGCACCGACGTGAACGGCGGCACGGCCACCCTGCACGGCGGGGTCCGGCGGTGCCGGCGGGCAAGTCAAGGGCCAGCTGGGGAATGATGGTGGCCGTGGGGTTGACCCGGAAGGGGCCTTCCCGGCATGGCGTGCAGTTTGCAGACGATGGGGCGATCGCTGGCCACTGCTGACTTCATGCAGCAGCTGACAGGGCGGACGAACCGGGCGCGGTGCGGCGCGCACCAGCAGCCAATGATGGGGTCGCACTGCGGCGGCGACGCGTCACAGAGGCCGCCGCTGTCGAGCGACATGTTGGCGGTGGGGATGAGGAACGTCCCGGCTATTGCGTCCGGACCGACGATGCCGCGCGCCTCGAGGCAAGTCGGGACGATGCCTGCAAGGGGCGGTGCAGCGGGCCGTGGCAGCCTGAGTCGGCGGGCTGCCTGCGGCGCACAGAGCCCGCCAAAACGCTGCTCCACAGGCCGACGACAGCCAGGCGACGGACGCCGCGCTCCTTTGTGCAAATCCTGTTGCCGCCTGTAAAGCTGGTCGTGCTGGGCTCGGCAGGCGGACGTCTCCGCACCCTTCCAGCCCTGCCCACCGCTCACCGCAAAGGTTTGCGTTCCCGTTGACCGAGTATGTGGCGTTGTTAGCGCACCAGTCCTCGGGCAGCGGGCCAGCCAGCTGGTTGCCACCAAGCCGCGCCCCCTTTAGGTCTGGCAGTGCACCTAGAAAGGCCGGCGGCGCGCCAGACAGTGCGTTGCCCCCGAGCGCCAGCCACTGGAGCCGCGTGAGCTGGGACAGCTCCTGCGGCACGGTGCCCCTGCGGCCATGATTTTGCAGGGATGGACAGGCATGAAGGTTGCCCATTGACGCGTGCTTGAATTGTGTAAGCAGCTCATAGAAGTGGCGCAGGCGGCACGCCTGATCCATGCATCCGCCGTGCCGCGCCATCACTCTAGTGCTACCAAACATGCAGGTGCACGTCCAACGGGCCGGCGCCGCAGCCCCGTTGCGTGAGTGCCGCCGCTGGCTGGCGACGCGCCACCACCCACGTGAGCTTGTTCTGAGACAGGTCGAGCAGCACCAGCTCCGACAGACCCCCCAGCCCCGCGCTGATGCTGCCTTGCAGCGGCTGCGCCCCGGTGGTGATCGAGCCCAGGTCCAGCGCCCGCACCCTTCGCGCGGCATGGGGGTTTGCATGGCGACTTGATCGCATGGCTGCATGCTCGTGTTGCGAGCAATTGCAGTCGCTTGAAATTACGAAGTCTGAGCGCTGATCATTGGTTGTGCTGGACACGCCGAGAGCCCAGCGTGCGACAGCAAGGCTGTCCATGCGCATGAGCGCGTGCGCAGAGCTGGTTGCCCCCACTCGCAGCAAAGCGGGGTCACCTTGTGTACGGCGCGGTCAGCGCGTCGTCAATGCATGCTGTCACGGCGATCGATCTGATCTGGCTGCACACGCAGATCACACCGGTCCACGCCGCCCCGCATGGGTCGGTGCCGTCGCCCCATGCAGGCAGCGCCGCGCCGGCATCGGCGAGCGACGCCTTGAACGACAGCAGCGCGACTGTGTCCGCCGGCAGAGTGGTGTTTGGCTGTGCGTGCATTGCTGGGACGTGCAACAGGAACAGCAGCAGGGCCAACCCTGCTGTCGTCGCAGTCACTGGCTGGACACGACGGGCGCCGCTGCCATGGCGACGGGCCTGCAGGGTGCCTGGTTCGATCCAGCGGTCCATGCTGCGCACTGTGGCTGTGTATGCTGCAAGCGCTTCCCCGCCTGCTCAGCTCAGCATCAGGCTTGTGGCGCCATGCTGCCAGCGACGTATGCGACGACACATCAAAGCGCGCAGCGCAGCGCTCGTCTGTGACCCTGGTGGCCACTGCACCGCAGGCTTCAACCCCGCTAGACCAATGAGCAACGTGTTGAATGGGATCACTACGTTCAGCGGCGAGGATGGCACACTGTTGTATGCCAGGGTGCGACGCGGCAATGATGCAGGTGTTCCTATGCCGATGCCCAGATGTCAGCATGTACTGCGCACGTATAATATCATTGGGAGCCAAAGAAATCGAAAAATCTTCGTGGCTCTCAGATCGGAGCACCCGCCATCACCTGCAGAGACACTGCAAAGCGGGGCGTTGACTCGGCTCTAAACACGGGCCTTTCACCTTTGCACGAACCCAACGAACATATTTTGGCAGCCAAAGGATATTTGCTCCGTGGAATATCGTCTGGTTGCTGCTTGATGAACCACAGGAAGCTGGGCGCCTGGCTGCCTCTATTGCCCTCGTCAAACCAGGCCTGATCGTGCCCTGGACCACGAATCAATGCCTGGTGCGGAATTGCCCCGCTCCTAGACGCGAGAGCGATGGGACGCGCGTCCTCTGTAGCGGTCGCAGCGACAACAGTCTTCCTTTTCTTACTGATCAGCTGCGCGAAAGGAATCACATCTCATGAAGAAGCCAGAGCGTCTCACTATTTGCAGCAGCGTCGCAAAAGCGCGGGCGCGAGCTTCACCGCGGCGAGGGCGAAGGCGGACGATGTGGCGGGCGACGCCAGCGCAGCTGCGGCGGCATCGATACAGCCGCTCTCACTGTCGTCGACGGCAGCTGCGGCGCGGAGAAGACCAGCCATCCCTCAGCGGCTCCGCGCTCATCCCCACTCGTCGAATGCGGTCGTCGGGGTAGTCCCCAGTCAGTTTGAAAATGGCGAGCCCCTGTCGTCAACCACCGCCGCCGTGGGTGCACCACGGCGCCTCTTGCAGCAGCAGGAGCAGCAGCAGGAACAGCGGCAGCAGCGGCAGCAGCAACAGCAGGAAGAGGACAATGAGGACGGTGCCGCCCCCAGCCCTGGAATAGGGTTGCTGCAGCAGCTTATGAAAATCCCTTTTATTGCAGCCCTCTCTCAGCTGGGCGGCGGCGGCGGCAGCAGCAGCAACACTGCGGCGACCAACCCCAACGGCGCAACCGCCGCCGCCGCGGCGCTCGGGCCACTCAGCGCCCTGCTGTCGTGGGCCGGCCCGCAC